>NC_071398.1:37651093-37772048 GCF_022682495.2 Desmodus rotundus
CTTAACTTTGCAGGAGGCTTTTCTTGTGCAACTGCTTTCCTGTACCAGGACATCTCTGTGCCAGAGATGGGGAAATTGCTGCCCGATCTTCTGAGGGGCAGCTGGGTGGGGGCTGTGCTGACTAGGACCGTGGTCTGGTCAGCCCTCCGGGTAACTGAGGGCTGGCTGTGTCTGTCCAAAAGAATGTAAGCTCTGCGGAAGCAGGCCCCCTGCCTCTTGTTTTCATGCTCGGGCCTGGCACTCAGTCACGTAGGTTTGTGTGACTGAACGAGCTGACTGTGGGCTGTGGCGCCTCTCCTCGCTCTGTGCGCCAGGCTCCATTGGGGTGCTGCGGAGAGGGCACTTGCTCCAGGGTATCAGACTGTGGTTCCAATCTGTGCTCTGCCACTTTTCACCTAGGTGGTTGTACAGTGGGTCTGTTAACTACCCTGAGCCTCAGTTTCCTCAGATCAACCTGCCTGGGTCATTGTAAAGATTAGAAACTGTGTATAGAAAGGGTGGAGCCCAGAGCTGGGCCCTGTGGTGGCTGTGTTGTCCTGGGGTCAAGGCTATGGCCCATCCCTTTTGCTAGAACCTGCAACAGCCACGGTGACCCTCCCGACCACTCTCTGCTCTGCTCCCTCAGACCTTCACAGCCTGGTGCAACTCCCACCTGCGGAAGGCCGGCACACAGATCGAGAACATCGACGAGGACTTCCGAGATGGGCTCAAGCTCATGCTCCTCCTGGAGGTTATCTCAGGTGAGGCTCCTCTCCCACAATGTGCCACCCACACCTGGAACAGGTACCCTGTCACAGCAGGCCCCCCGGACATGGCTGCTAGGAAGAGTGAGACCTCTGTGGCTGCAGTGGTCATGTGTCTGCTCATGGGCTTGTTGGGGGGCTCCCAGAGTGCTATGGAGGCCTGTTCTAGAGAGCCGTGGGGACCCTACAGCTTTCCTCCCTTCTTTCTTAGGGGAGCGGTTACCTAAGCCGGAGCGGGGCAAGATGAGAGTGCATAAAATCAACAATGTGAACAAAGCACTGGACTTCATCGCCAGCAAAGGAGTCAAGCTGGTCTCCATCGGGGCGGAAGGTGAGCTTGGATGGGGCAGCTCAGCTTGTAACCTGCAAGCTCTGAGCCCAGTCTCTGCCTTCTGAACAGAAGTTGTGTTGGTGGCAGAGCACTTGGGATGCTTAAAGCAGTGACCACAGTGATTGCCTCAGTGTGGCATTGGGCCCACAAGTTCCCCCTCCCCTTCATCCTCAGAATAATCCAGTTCAAGACTGGGAAATGCAGTGCCCCTGATCACGCCGGGCAGGCTTCTTCTGTAGGGAGTAGGAATGGCTTTACTTGGACCCTGGGCCACACTTGCTCTCCTCGTGCTGGGTCTGAGAGACACTGACTGACATGTGACATGGTGTCTCTCTGTGCCAGGAGGGGATGCAAAGGGGAGAAGGGCATGCGAGGCCCATTGTCAGGGATCTGGGGCAGGGAGAGCAAGTCCAAAGGTCAGTGACCAGGCTTTGCTGGCTACATGGCCTGGGAGAGTTTGGCCTCTGGCTGGATACCCAGAATCCTTCTGTGCCCAGTGGGGTTACTCAGGACTGTAAGCCTCTACTCCAAGCCCTCCCACTAGAGCAACAACATGCGGTCGCTCTAGCAGCAGGTTTTTGTCTTGTGGTCACAGGCGCTTTTGGAGACTAGGTGAGGACTGATAGAGCCCAGCAGCTTCTCATCAGCCTGTGCTCACAGTTCTGCTCATTAGTCAGAGCAGTGTTTCCTACACCCAACATCCGTGGTGTCCCAGCTTTTAGAAAAACAAAGAAAACCAATTGCTGTTCATGACAGGGCTCTGAGAGTTTGGCCAAGACTCCAGGCCAGAACGCCTGCCCAGAGTTCTGAGGCCTCTCGCCCCCACCACCCCAAGACCTTTCCCGAGAAGGGTGGCAAGCCTCAAATGCCACAGTCAAGGTAGTTGGTGTGTGTTTAAAATATATCAAAGCCCCAAAACTCCATCAAGCCCTGAGGTTTTCTGTCCTTGCATGGATCTTTCCCCCTGGCTGTACTCCAGCCTTCTGCTTCTCACAGCTGCATTTATTTTGCTCGAGTGCTAGTCTGTAAATACAGAGGGGGTTAGAGACCCATGGCAGTCATCAGTTTTCATTTGGAGAAAAATTCAGGCTAAAAATGTTTTCTGTTGATACCCAAATTGGTTCCTTCCCAATCCTGAGACCACTGGGCCTTGGGATAAAGCTGGAAGGTGGCCTACTGGAGACATTCCGAGGGCTTTGGAATACCTGAGAACCCTAGCCCCACCCTGCCCCCATTTCTCTGTCCCTCCACAGGCTCTAGGGAGTTGTAGGAACATTGCTTCCTTGCGGGGGAGGGGACAAGTTGGAGGCATAGCTGCAGGTTTGAGAAGCAGCTGGGGGATGTGTAGTGAGAGAAGCCATCTTCTTCCCCCCATAGGAACTCCAATTCCTCTGTGACCAGCTTCCCCATGTAACCAGCTGCGGGAGTGGAGTTGTGGCCTCTTCCCAGACTGTCTGGGTGTCTGGCACTTGGGAGGAACACAGCATATATTTTCTAAGTGAATCAATGCCTTTGCCCCACACTGGGAAGGTTCTGCCTGTTTTCCAGTCTGGGGTGTTGGGCCCTGGGAAAGGGCCTGCAGACACTGTGTTCTTCCTCTGTCTCCAGGCAGCAGGCTGTTTTCTTACCCTGAAACTAAAGCCAGAAGCTGCCCTCAGCCATCAGCCCACGGCTTCACTTGGGGAGCTTAAGTGTGTCCTTGGGGAAGGCTGGGCCCCATCCTCTGGGTGACCACTGTACCTCCTTTTCAAATCAAGCCCACCCTAGAGTTTTCTGGTCTTGGGGGTCCATGTGCAAGGTCTCTTCAAGTGTCCTTCTCTTCTCCCCACCCTTTCTCCTTGCATCTGTGTGCTGAGGTGTGTGGGGGCAGAGGACATCTGAAGGACTACCAAAGGCCCTCTGGCTGACAGGCTCCTTCTGGATGAGGCCACTTATAACTCTGTCACCCAGCAGTAGACATATGGTGACCAGAGTATTGCAGGGATAACTTTTCTCTAAGTTACTGAAGCTAAAGAATGTTGTGGTCCTGAGCCTTCTCACGCCTAGGAGTTTGAGAGTTGTTGTTTTTGGGGTCTCGTGTCTCTCCTCTACCCTGCCTTCAACAGCACTGTACCTTTCTCAAGGTACTGGGATGCAGTGGTCACGAAGGCAGACAGTAAACAAGTAAACCAGCCCACAAATGCATGGTTCCATTTGGCCTTCTGTGTGTGAGGAGAGCAGAGTGCTGGGGAGAGAGGCCCTGGGAGGGGTCAGGGAGTACCTTTAGACTTGTGGTCAGGGAAGCCATTTTGGAGAGGTGACATAGAAGCAGAGACTCACAGGATGGGAAGGACCAGCCATTTGAGGAAGGGCTTGACAGATGCATTTTGTTGGTAGACAGAAGGTATGAGCTCCTTAAAGCAAGAAAGAGCCTGGCTTGCCAAAAGGACACAGCTATGAAGTGCCGGGGATGGGGAGGGACCAGGTCACCAGGGCAGTCCTTAGGCTGGACTCCAGAGCACGGGCTTGTTTTCTAGCGTAGTGGGGCTCTGAGTAGGTGAGTGACACAAATCTGATGTACCTTTTAAAGGGACCACCCTACTTCTGGCCAGATGGCTCGGTTGGTTGGAACATCATCCCATATGCTAAAAGGTTGTGGGTTTGATTCCTAGTCAGGGCACACACCTAGGTTGCGGGTGATTTTTCTCTCACATCCTCTCTTCCTCCTCTCTTCCTCCCCTCTTCCTCCCCTCTTCCTCTCCTCTTCCTCTCCTCTTCCTCTCCTCTTCCTCTCCCTCTCTCTCTCTCAAATCAACAAACAATCCTTGGGTGAGGATTTAAAAAATAAATAAATAAAAATAAAGAGATGACCCTAGCAGCTGTGTGGAGCCGAATTGCAGCGGCTGGTGTAGGAGGCAGTGTGCTGAGCTCTGCAGGAAACAGCAGTGGCTTGGACGATGGTGGCAGCAGTAGGATTGGGAGGGAGTGGACAGCACGCACCCACTAGTGGGACAACGTGCCTATGAAGGTGTGGTGGAGGTTCAGCAGAGGGCTGCAACCAAGCCTTAGGAAGGAGCAGTATTTTGAGCTGGGTCAAGAGAATGAGCTTGCCAGGCGGGAAGAGGCTTGTGAGGCCAAGGACACGTGTACAGAAGCTTTTGAGACAGTGCTTCCCAGAGTGTTCAGGGGACATCTCCTAGTGAGGGTGGCAGCGGGCAGGTCTGGGTGGCTCTGTTGATGATCAGAGATAACTTGGGACGGGTTAGGAAGGCTGCTGGTTTGGGGGGGGGCGGGGTCTCACTCTGGTTTAACAACCCTCTCACCCTTTGCTCCCCACCCCTGCACACAGAGATTGTGGATGGCAACGCAAAGATGACACTGGGGATGATCTGGACCATCATTCTCAGGTTCGCCATCCAGGACATCTCAGTGGAAGGTAAGGCCAAGAGTCCCCCTGATAGTAAAGAGCCACTTTTTCTCCCCACCCTGGTTCCACCTGAGCTGTGGAGATTTAGATTAGGATTTTGGGCATTTTGTCTTAATGCCTCAAGGCTTATCCTTGTTTGCGGTGTCACTCACAGGGCCTGGCCCTTTGCAGGAGCGATTAGTAGAGGTGCTGGCCCAAGCTGCAGGGGGAGGGGGGTTCCCCCTCGAAGCCTCCCAGAGTAGAGCTTAGGCCCCTCCCATTCCACTTCCCGAAGGCTGTGTCCACATCTGGGAGAACCTGAGTGGTCAGGGCCAGATGCTCAGACCCCTTCACTTTGTTCAGGAGAGGCCAAGGCCAGCATCAGAGGCTTTGTTGATAGTGCGTCCTGACTGTTAAAGGCACAGGCCTTGTGGTCTCTCTGAAACAAGACACAGGTCCAGGATTTGACGTTATTCTGTCACTGCTGCATCCTGCGATGATCCTTAGAGTTATTTCTTGGGGCCATGATTGCAGATTAACAGTTAGGATCAGCGGAGGCCTGGAGTGGGAGGAGCCATTACTGCTGTTCTGTCTGGTGGCCTGTCCCCCAAAGTCTCCCTGAACTGGAAGTGTGGTTGTATCTGAGCCAGTGCTCTGTCCTTCTGTGTTTTGCAGAGACCTCTGCAAAGGAGGGGCTCCTTCTTTGGTGTCAGAGAAAGACAGCCCCATACAAGAACGTCAATGTGCAGAATTTCCACATCAGGTGAGCACTGGCTACAGCCCCGAAGCCTGACTCATTCCCTCGCCTCTTCCTGGGACCTGCGGCAGTGTCTTCCTACCTGTGCTCTTTTCCAATGCTGTGTCTTGGTCTGTGAACTGACAGCCCTCAGGGAGTCCCTTCCGTGACACTGGCTCCTGTGAGCTCCTTATAAGGTCCCTGTGTCCTCCTCAAGGAGGAGGCGGTGGCCAGTGGCCGCAGTTGCCTCACCGACCTGGGCTGACAGCCTTAAAGCAGTTCTAGGGCCGGCCATACAGACTTTTCTTCCTCCCCAAGCAACATGATTTTTAGAAGCAAAGCTCTTTTTTGTTTGTTTGTTTTGACCTGTCAAGAGGGACCTGTCCTTCTCTCTGCTAGTAAATTGAGTGCATTTAAAAACATACTTTGTCCACTCTAACGAGCAAAACTCAGCCTCGCGGTGAATCTGCTCTTCCTCAGGTGAGAGAGGGAAATGAGATGTGTCCACCATTGCCAGGACACAGTGCTGCTCGAGATCCTGGGTGTGGCAGGCACTATGGCCTGGTGGTGGTCCTGAGGTTAGATCTGGCTTGGCCCTCTGGCTGCACCCCTCTGAGCCTCTGGTGTCCTCCAAGGGTGGGTGGACCAGGGAGGGAGCACACGGAGGAATGAAGAATGGGGCCACATGGGATCCGCAGAGATTCTTCTGTGTCCCCAGGCTCTCACGGGCCCCAGCACTGGAAGTTGGGGACCTTTCCATTGTGTTCTGCCACTAATAGCACACGTTTCCTCCCTTTAGCTCCTCTGTGTGTCTCCTTCCTTTTCCTGTCACCAACTGGCTGGTCCTGTCTGCCTCCTCTCTTGTTCGTATATTTATTCAGTTGGTAAATATCTATACAGTGCCTCCTACATGCCAAGAGTGGTGGCAGCACCAAAGTGGGTCTCCACCCTTGGAAAGTTACACTTCAGCATAGGAGACCAGTATTCGACAAAGGTGCAAATAAACCAACAACATGATTTCAGGTAGTGAGAAGTGCTGTACAAAGACCACAAAATAGAATGAGGTGATAGAAAGTAATGGGGAGAGCTCTGGACAGTGTGGCTTGAAGCATCATCCTATAAACTGGAAGGCTGCAGATTCAATTCCCTGTTGGGTCACATAATCTAGGTTGCAGGTTCGATCCCCAGTCAGGGCACATATAAGAGGCAACTGATTGATATTTCTGTCTTATATCTAAATTTCTTCCTCTCTCCCTCCCTCCCTTCCCCTCCCTCTAAAAAATCAGTAAGCGTGTCCTCAGGTGAGGAATTGAAAAAGAAAGTAAGTAATTGGGAGAGTACCTTGCTCAGGTGTGGCCTTCCCGAGGAGGTGACATTAAGCTTGACCCTAGAAGGAACCAACCTTTAGAGGATCTCAGGGAGAAAAATGTGACCAGTCTAGCTTGAGACCAGTTTTCATTTTGCCTTGACAGAGACCCTCATGCCAAGCCACATCCTGGCACTTAGCCAGCTTATATGGGTCAGGTCATACCAAGGTGCTGAGGTCATGCAGCAGCCTCCTTTGGTGGGCCGTCTCACCTCCATGGGCTTGTCCAGTTCTGCAGAGCCTCGCATATTCTCTTGTCATGTGTAAGACGTGATCTAAGTGTTTCCATATTGACTTATTTAGTCCTCACAACAACCCTATGAATTTGGTGCTGTTATCCCATTTTACAGACATGTAAACTGAGGTAGCAATCACAGGACTTGGCCCAGTCGTGCTGATAGTTAAGTGGAAGAGCTGGGATGCGACCCCAGACCTCTCAGCTGCAACATTCGTGGTCACAGCCACCCTGCCATACCATCTTCCTCTAGTGCCTGGCACACATACTAAAGTACCTCAGTAGGTGCCTGGGCCTTTCTGCACTCCCACCACAGTGCCTGGGCTTCCTCATAACCTTGGCTTTTCCACCCCCAGCTGGAAGGACGGTCTTGCCTTCAATGCCCTGATCCACCGGCACAGGCCTGAGCTGATCGAGTATGACAAGCTGAGAAAGGTATGCATCTTGTGTTCCCCTCAGCAGCCCACAGATACCCTGAGTCTGACCCTTGACTCTGGGTCACATCCCCCAAATCCACCCATCACTGGTGCCCAAAGCTGAATTCTGTGCTCACATGGGCAGGCTGGGAGAGCCTTGTGCCCATTTTCACCAGATCCCTGGCTCAGTTCTCACCTTCCTTGCTCCCGGTGGAGACTGTCCCCTTTGCCTTACATGGGTATTGCAACAGCCAGGGGTTATTTTAGGGCCTGCCTAGCCATGTCTTCTAGCCCCCCTTTCTTAACTAACTCTGGATTCTGGAAGCATTCCTTTTTTCCATGGGGAAGAGGGTTAAAGAATTCCAAACCATAGTGCTGGCAGACACTTCAAGGCAGGGTCCTGTTCTGATTTGTCTGTACAAAGCTCGTGACCATGTAAGCCGCAGGCCCTGCCTTCTAGGAGCTCCCCACCTCATGGGGAAGGCAGGACAGAGCAAGTCAGCCACATGAGGCCATGTACAGGTGCTCACGCCGAATGTGATGAGGAGGGGATAGGGCCAGACAATGCTGCAGAGGAAGGATGGCACACCTGGGCTGGCGTGGTCAGGAAGGGCCTGTGCAGGAAGAGGCTGCCTAGAGCCAGAGAGAGGGCATTCCAGGTAGTGGAGTCACAGGCCTCACTGAACCTATTCAAGCCACAGTGGAACTGGTCCCTAGCTGGAAAGCTCAGAGGCATGTGAGGGAGGGTCCGAGTGAAGTGGGCTTTAATCCCATAAGCAGTGGGAGATGGCAGGAAGGGATGGTTCAGGGAGATTGGAATGTGGAGACTCTCAGTTTGCTCCCCCCACCCCCAATGCTATCTCAGTTCTGGACCAACTTTCAGGGGTTCAGGACAGGGGGCTTAACTTAGGGTTTGTGGATAGTTGAAACTGTGAGAAAAGAGCACGTTTTTTTCTGGAGACAAGGTCCCTTAGCTTGTCCACCAAGATTTCCAGAGGCATTCCTTTGGGTCAGAATTGACTTTATCCAGGTGTCTTCCTCCCTGCAGGAGCACAGGTGGCTGGGAACTCCCCAAAAATGACCTTTCCAGTTCTACCCCTTCCCCAGATCCAGGCCAGCCCTGGGTCCCTTTTGCTTCTGCATCTTGCCCCTGATTGAGTTCTTCCATCTTCCCTCACTTCCCTCCCTCTAGGATGACCCAGTCACCAACCTAAACAATGCCTTTGAAGTGGCAGAGAAATACCTAGATATCCCCAAAATGCTGGATGCAGAGGGTAAGTACATCCCTTTTGTTCAGTCAGCACCTTGTTTCATGGGTGTGCCTTACGGTGACTTCAGAAAACTGACAGAGCCAGCGAGGATGGCTGAATGAATCTGGGTGAACCCGGGACAATGTGTTGCTAGGGAAACCAGAGCAGGAGCAGCCTGTGCAGGACAGACACACTCAGGGATGGAGCAGGGTGAGGAGTCGGGGCGGGGAACTTGAGGAGGATTGACTCTGGAGGCTGCCAGAACCCTGCTTTACCCAGTCCCACACCTGAGGGAAGGTGGGGAGCCAGGTGGCCAGGGAGGGCTGGCTCCTGCAAATAAGCAAGGCCTGTACCTACCGTGCCTGCCGCAGGTTTGGAGTCCAGAGTCCACCGATGTGGAATGTTTTGTTTTTTCCTTCACTGGTGTTGCTCCATTTCCCAGCTATGTACCACCCTCACCCTCACCCTAGGACCCATGCCTCTGGCCTCTTGTGGCCCTTGGGATTGACTTTCCAGCAGCCCCTTGAGGCCATTTTTAGAGAGAGGAAATGGCCTCATTTTAATCCAGTTCCCACAGCTGTGGCCTTTCTAGAGACCATGGGGATGGAGGGCTGAGGGTGTGGCTGAGCCTACCAGAGTCACCAGGGTCACTGAATCAGCTCTAAGGGTTTTTCTCCTGGGATGGCTGTGGCCTTGGGAGCCTTTGGATCCTGGTGAGTGACCACCCCTTCCCCACCCCTACTTGGGCAGTTTAACCCTTGTTGTTCACTTGCAGACATCGTGAACACGGCCCGGCCCGACGAGAAGGCCATAATGACCTATGTGTCCAGCTTCTACCATGCCTTTTCGGGAGCGCAGAAGGTACCGGGCAGGGCCAGGCAGGCCCACCTCGCTGCCACTGCCCAATGCCACTGCTGCCTCTCGCCTCCCATGCTCACCTCATTTCTCTTGCAGACGGCAGTGGCCTCTCTCCGACTGGAAGCCACACCCCAGCTCCTTGGCATCGCCACTGCCCATTTAGTCTTTGCTCACACAGTCTGTTGAGTGCCCAGTCTGCGCCTGGCTCTGTAGTAGGCACTGAGGATACAGCAGTGACTGAGTCAGGCAGGGTCTCTGCTCTCATGGAGCTTCCATTCTAGCGAGAGGCAGACAATAGGCACATCCACAGATCAAGTCATTTCATGTGGTGATAAACACAGAGAACATGGGACAGGATGATAGGATAGAGATGTCTGAGGACTGCTTAGCTGGGGCCCAGGGGAAGCCTCTGAGGGGTGACATGAACAGGCAGTTGGAGTGATGAGCAGGAGCTGTCACGTGAAGATCTGTAGGAAAAGCATTCCAGCCCTGACTGGTGTGGCTCAGTGGATTGAGCACCGGGCTGCAAACCAAAGGGTTGCCGGTTCAATTCCCAGTCAGGGCACATGCCTGGGTCGCAGGCCAGGTCCCCAGGAGGGGGTGCTCAAGAGGCAATCACACATTGATGTTTCTCTCCCTTTCTCCCTCCCTCCCCTCTGTCTAAAATAAATAAAAATCTTCAAAAAAAACCACAAAAAAACAAAAAAACCCAAAATAAATCCATGAGACAGAAATAAGCTTGGCTTATTCAAGGAATGGCTGGAGAGGAGTAAGCGAGGAGAGGAGAGTTGAAAATTAGGTCAGAGAAGGTGATGGGGCCAGGCTGTGTAGGACTATTATAGCCTGAGAGCAAGAATGTGGGTTTTATTTTAGGGCCCCAGGAAACTGTTAGGTGCTTTATGCTGAGGTGGTAGACATGGTCTTACTTTCTGAGAAAGATCAGTTAGAGTTTAACCCCTCCAACCCCAAACGAGTCTTCCTTTTTAGAGCCAATAGCTAGTGTCACAAACCCAGGCTTGGTTAGCAGAGGAATCCACCTATTCGGAAACCCCCTTCCCCACACCAAAGCCTTAGTAAGGCAGGCCCGCACAGCCAGAGCCAGGGTTTGGCTTCCAGTCCAGAGCAAGCGCTATACCTCCTGCATGAGCCTAGGGCCCAGCCCCGGCTGCCCTCCCTGCATCTTTCACTCTTTCCTGCCTCTCTCTCTCTCTCTCTCTCTCTGTGCAGATATTGTAGGCACTCTGAGGCCAGATGAGAAAGCCATCATGACTTACGTGTCCTGCTTCTACCACGCTTTCTCGGGGGCTCAAAAGGTGAGCTGGGGTGAGAGCACACCTGGCTGCTGTGGCTGGAGGCTTGCCCGTGCCATCCTCCTTATGTCCCCACTGTCTGTCTGTGTTTGGGGTCCTGGCCAGGCCGAGGGCCACCACGGCTTGAGGACTGACCTGGTCAGGCAGGTTTCTTGTGACCGTGGGCTTCAGTGCCACCACTGAGCTGATGCCAGCCCAATGCTGACACGCCACAGATACTCTCTGCACACAGCCCGCTCTGTGAGGTGGGTGGTGGCATCTGTTTCTCAGACAGGACAGTTGAGTCCCTGCATCACCTGAAACAGCTGAGCAACAGTTTGGACCTGTGTTCCTGACCACTCAGTTGCCCCCACCCCTCTCTGTCCATGATCCATACTGAGCCACCTGCCTGGTACACTGACTTTTCTTCCCCTCTCTTCATCCCCTTCCCCTCCCAAATGGCTCAGGAAAGGCTCAGCCTGGGCAGTTAGACTGTCCTCTGAGCCACCTCCTGCTGACCCCGCTCTCTGGGCCCCTGTCCCCAGCAGCATTGCTGACACAGGCAGAGCAGTCAGAAGTGTGTTGCCAGTGGCAGCTCTCCCTGAGCCTGGCTGACCTCACACTTCCCCTGGGGCTTCTCTCAGGGGCCCTCTGTTCCCTCCACTTGCCTTCTGGTCTCTGGTAGCGGGCAGCAGTGTACTCCCAGCGACCTGAGTTTGTGTCACCAATTGGCAACTGGGCGGGGAGGAGAAAAAGAAACCAGCTCTCGTCTGTTGAGCACTTAACTACGTACTAGGTGCAGACTCTTAGTCCCTTACAAGTCAGGGGCGTCTGTTATCCTCGATTAAAACAGGAGGAAGCTTGTGAGGATGAGATAAGCACCTTCGGGTGAAGAGCTTAGGACTGTGCCTGGCCCGGTCAGTGCTCGGTAGACGGTCAGGTAGTCGGAGCAGCCTTGTCTCTGCCCATCGTGGTTCTTCCCAGCCCTGGGCTAGAGAGCTGGTTTCACAGCCAATCTGCCACCTGCCTAGCATGCGATTGGAGCTTGTATTTGGAGTGTTCTGCTGGAAGGCACAGGCAGGGAGAATGGAGGGGGACCCTGTACCCTAGCAGGGTGGTGTGGGGGTGGGCAGTGATGGAAGATTCCTTGCCACAAACCCCAACTAACAGCATGTGTGCCGTTGGGCTCCCCACTGCAGGTTCCATGCCAGCCTCCCTGCCCACCACATTGCCCTTGTGAGAGTGCTTTCTCTTCTGCCCCAGCTACCCTCCTGTGCTTAGAGCTGAACTCTGTGGTTGGGCACAGGAGGCCCAGAGGGATTTGTGGGAGTAGACGCTGGCAGGAAGGCTCTGGTCAGAGCACGGGGGTGTTTTGAGGCATCCAGGCCCCCCTTAGAAGAAATAAAGGTCTAATTCTCATGAGCTGCCATTCACCAAGGCCAGTGCAGGATTCAGGCTTCTCTAGCCCAAGTTGAGCTTCCCCCAGCCTGTGTCTGCTTCTCAGGCCAGCTATAGAATGCTTTTTATTTTTGCTGCTGTCTTTTCCCCACAGGCTCAAGGCCGTGTCTCTCTCTGAATTTATTGGGGTGACATTGGTTAATAAAATTATATAGGTTTCAGGTGTACAATTCTGTAATACATCATCTATGTATTGTGTGTTCGCCAAGCTCTTAAAAGAGCGCTGTCTGGGGTTTACTTTGTTTATGAATGTAAGGTGAACCCTGGGCCCAGCACGAATGTGCCCATTCTCTCCTGATGGTTTATTTCTAGGCGCTAAAGCATTTGCTCTTTGTTCACTCATTCATTCATCGACCCAGCTACCTAAAACACAGTGACCCCTGAGCTAGGTGCTAGGAATTCAGTAGTGAAACAATGCCTGTGACCAGCAGCCCCACCTTTGTGTGTCTGCATAGCAGAGTGAGTTGCAGCTTGGGGTACCATTGTCTTGTCCAAGAGATGGGGGTCAGGGACTAAATTCCATGGCTGCAACCTTGACTTTGCTTCCTGGGGCCAGGTGTTCGCTGGCCAAGCTCTGGTGAGCCTCGTCTTTGAGGAGCACTGCTTGGAGCCATTGGCAAGTGTCCTGCAGCATGATGCAGAGTTGTGTGTGTGTGTGTGTGTGTGTGTACACATCAACCTTGCCTGGTGTCTGCTCGCCTGGTCCCTGCTCACCTGCCCGCCTATCCCGGAAGCAGTGTGTGGATGGGAGAAGCCGGGCATCAGTGCCTGCAGCTCGCCAAGTCTGGAGCCATCCCCAAGCCTGTCTGTTTTCCTTCCTCGCCGCTCTGTAGACCCTCCTCACTATTTCTGTTCCTGTTCTGTTGCTGTTTCAACTCTTCCTCTGGGACCTTTTCTGTGCTTCCTGAAAGGTACCTGGTCTCCTCTCCCCGTGTGGCACCCTTCACCCTCGTTCTCCACTCATCGCATTCCCCTCCAGCCGGCCAGCGCAGGACAGTGTTTGGTAGTTCTGGGCAGACTGTCACTGTCTCCACCACTGCCTGCTCTGTGAATCCTGGCTCTCTTCTGCCCTGTGGATTGTGACCTTGCCCAATGAGCCATCAACGTCCACCTCGAAGGGGAAGATTAGGAAGGGGTCTAGTGTGTTCCGCCTGTGCACTGACCACCAGGCTTCTGGGGGGGGGGGGCACCAGCATCCCCACCCTCTGCTCTCCCCACAGCTCTCTAGCACTCTGCCTCACTGCAGCCTACTTTCCCACCCATCCAGGGCTTGGCCTAGTGGAGGACCCCACCCAGCCTCGCCTAACCCTCTCTGTGAGCCACTAGAGAGACTGTTAATCCATTTCCCCCATGTGGGAGGGCTTCCCAACCCCTCTCAGTACTTCCAGGGACCAGGCCGAGAAAGCCAGGGGGCCCAGCTCCCTGGGCAGTGGCCTGAGCAGTAAGTTGCCGGGACACCAGCCAGGGCTGTCAGGACACAGGCACTGAGGGCACCATCTTGCTGGAGCTGTACTTCCTCTCCTTCCCTCCTTGGGGAGTTCTGTGTGGGCCATGGATGAGCCAACTTTCAAGGGATATGCCTGTCAGGAGGGAGGGTCCCTGTCCTCCAGGCAGCCCTGACTGTGTGTGCTTCCCCTGTCCTAGGCTGAGACAGCAGCCAACCGGATCTGCAAGGTGCTGGCTGTCAATCAGGAGAATGAACACCTGATGGAAGATTACGAGAGACTGGCCAGCGACGTAAGTGCTACTTACCTCCACCCCCAGTGACTCTACCAGAGCTGAAAAATCAGGCCGCCTTTGTTACCCTTAGCCATAGGTCGTGTGACACTTGCAGAGTGGAGAGCAGGTATCACAGCGAGACTTCCTAGAAAAGGTGGTGAGGTTACCACCCAGAGTTTGCCAAAGCCAGTATGTGATACGACCTTTCGGGGGGGGGGGGGGGGTTCACGTGACTAGAATCAAGCTGGCGTGTTGCCATGCTAGCTGGCTCCTGGGATTGGAGCTTGGGTTCCAACACACATTCTCAAGGACATAGTTTTCTGAATACCACACTGCTTTAGAGTCATCTGGGGAGCCTTTTAAAAACGGACATTCCCTCATCCTCCCCATGGAGGGACCGATGTAGTAGGGCAGAGAGACTGAGAGCTGACACAGCGCTGCCCAGGGCCGCGGCTTGTCACGGCAGGCCTGGCCAAGGACGGCATGTGCTGGATCTGCCCTCTTGTATCACCCCCTTCCCCAGGTGAGGAAACTGAGGCCCAGGGGAGGTCAGGCACATGTCCACTGTCCTACTGGGCCCACAGCCAGTAGGACAGAGACCTGGAGTTCAAACCCAGGCAGCTCTGCTCCGGGCCTGACCTGGAACATCAGTTGGGAATGTGGGGTGTTCAATAAACCTCTTCTGGATTCTGTCCTTTATTTTTAAAATTTCCTTATAAAAAAAATTAAAACATTTAAGTTTCCCCAAAGGCAGTAATTTGACAACTCTTCTAGACCAGTGAGTGGTTCCCAGACATTGAGATTCCATGGACCAGAATAATCTGGGGAAATAGTTGATAGCCAACCCGTAGTGGCCGACTTTTTTCCCCCCTCTAATCCTCACCCAAGGGTATGTTCATTGATTTTAGAGGGAGGGAGGGAAAGAGAAGCCCCTCATCGATGGGCCCCTCCCACCATATGCACCCCAACCAGGGGTCGAACCTGTAAACGTGGGTGCACAGGACAGTGCTCCAACCAGCTGAACCACCCAGCCAGGGCAGTGACAGACTTTTTATTTTGCCAAGTTATGGGGATATTTTTATTTATACTTTTTCCTTTTTTGATTGTTGTCAAGGGGATATTTTTAAAAGAAAGGGCTACCATCTGTTACCAGTATTATTTCTAATACCAAGAAAAAGTTAAAGGTTACATATCTTAGAATCCCAGACCTTCCCAAGAAAGGGCAGCTGGCACCATGCATCAAGATGTCATACCCTTGTCCTTGGTTCTCTCATTTTGCCAGAAGTTGCCGTTGGGAACTCCTCTGAGCACACCTGTGCTGCACGATACCTGATCTGAACTCCTGGGTCTGCTGCTCTAGAATGTCCAGTTTGCTTGTTTGTTTCCTGACCCTGCTCCCTCAAATACATGAGTAGCTCATAAAAATACACGTCACCTTCTTTTTCAGTTTCACATTCTAATTTTTCCATGTCCCAGGCCTTGTGCATGGTGCTGGCTACCCCCGAGTGAGCCCAGCATGCTGCAGGTCCTGCCCTTGAGGCTCTGGCAGTCAGTGCCCAGGGGAGCAGTGAGGCCCTCCGATAGCGCTGAGCTCAGTGGTGACGGCAGCAGTTGGGCCACATGTGGGGTGTGATGGGCAAGGCCACCAAGGAGGGGCCCTGATTAGGTCTGAGGAAAAGGAAGACCAAGGACAAGGGCACAAACAGGAAGTAACCAGAGAACAGCACAGTGGTTCTGAGGAGGCACAGGTTCCCAGAATTCCCTGCCATGGGATCCCAGTGGATATCATGGAGAAGTCCAGCTGGGGAGCAGGGGTGATTCCCCAAGACAGGATCCTCAAAGATCCAGATCCCGTGTGCCTGTGAGCTGTGGGTAGCCTTGCCAGTGCTCTGAGGGCCCCTGGCAAGGTCACATAGCTTCTTGTGGGCCCACAGCTTCTGGAGTGGATCCGGCGCACCATCCCCTGGCTGGAGGATCGTGTGCCCCAAAAGACCATCCAGGAGATGCAGCAAAAGCTGGAAGATTTCCGTGATTACCGGCGTGTCCACAAGCCACCCAAGGTGCAGGAGAAGTGCCAGCTGGAGATCAACTTCAACACTCTGCAGACCAAGCTGCGCCTCAGCAACCGGCCCGCCTTCATGCCCTCTGAGGGCAGGATGGTCTCGGTGAGGACAGGGCTCTGGGGGTGGAGGGGGCCAGGGCCCAGGAGCTGTAGATTTGCCAGACCATCCCCAGGCTTACTGTCTTACCTAGAGTGCACAGCCTTTGGGGTGCAGTTTGGCACTTTACCAATACCACAACCTCCCCTCCATCACTCCCTAGATTTTTACACCCATCCTCAACCACACCATAGTGTGTGTGGAATCGTTTTAATTTGGAACCGCAGTTGGCCATGACTCCAGCACCATCACCAAGTACTTGAGACCCTTCATTTTCATGTATTAATTTAATCTAAAACAACTGATTGCTCCTGGCAGGTGTTGAGCCCTGTGTGGGTACACAGATGTAGCAAAGCAGGAGGTAGACATGACCTGGCTCATTTAGCATCCCTCAGGGAGGTATCGCCCCTCTGCCCAGCCCCTGTGATAGCCCTGCTCTCGCCTGCCCTGCAGGATATCAACAATGGCTGGCAGCACCTGGAGCAGGCCGAGAAGGGCTACGAGGAGTGGCTGCTGAATGAAATCCGCAGGCTGGAGCGGCTCGACCACCTCGCAGAGAAGTTCCGGCAGAAAGCCTCCATCCATGAGGCCTGGACCGACGGTATGGTCCTCCCAGCTCCCTTGCTGCATTCCTGTCTCTTAGACACACACACACACACACACACACACACACACGTGTACACAAACAGCACCCCCTCTTTCCTGCTGCTTGGGGGCACACATGTCAGAAATGCTGCTTTGGGTTCATCTGGCCCCAGGCAGCAAGGGACAGTTTGGATCCTGGTCTTCCTATTGTCCATCTGCTGTGGTCTCAGAGATTACTTGTAGGTGGGCCCCTTCCTGGGTTACCAGAGACCAGTCATTCATGAATGCTGCCATTCATAGGGAAGTGACCCTCTCCCTGGCAGCCTGTGTGCATACAGTCAGCCTTCCCTCTCTACACCCTTTGTGACCAAGGACCTCATATTGGGTGGGTCTGTGTTCCTAAGCACAATCCTTAAAGGCAAGACCCAGAGCTGCCTCCTGACCCACAGACAGTGCTCATGGACTCCCAGCCACCCAGAGCCTCCTTCCAAGGGGCCTGGCCCCCTGCAGGATGGCTTCTTCCAAAAGGGCAGCAGTGCCTCCCGTTTCTCAGCAGTCCGCAGCTGTCTATTCCCTTGGCTCGGGATGTGGAATTCCATCACGTGCCTGGCCCTCAGTCAGGACCCACACCATGGTTGGGATTCCAGATACCAGGGGCCTAAAAGCCTTCAGGAAACAGCCAGTGCCTGGGAAAGCTGAGAGCCATCACCAGGACACCTGCCCTCCCACTTCCTTCCCAAATGTCTCTGCCCTCCTGCTGTTACTGAACTGAAGGGGTTCACCCTGTGCCATCACTTCATCCATCTGATTTCACACTTTCTTGTGTTGCTTACCGTGATTTTCCATCCCTCCCATCCCCATAGTTCACCATGAGATCCTCACTGAACTGCTGGGGAGCTACTCCATTCCCCACTCCCAGCTGCTTGTCAGGCAGCCGCAACACTGGCTAGACCTGAAACCTACCCAGAGGCCCCACCCCCATCAGCACGCAAACACAACTCTGTGATCCGCAGACCTGGGCGTACGTCACTATGTCTGTCCCTGGCCACATCCCAGCTAATGCTTTCCACACGTTAGCTCAGGCCACTGTCCTCCGGCAGCAGCTACCAGATCAGAGTGCTGCCCTTCCCTCCTCTACCAGGAAAGGAACACAGAGGGAGGTGCCAGGAGGGCAGGTGAGCAAGAGGCCTGGGTCAGGGATGCAGGCCCCTCCCTCGTGCCTCAAAGAAATGACACCCATGGCTTTACCCCCAACCTTGGAAGAGGGGGTGTTGGCCTTTACTTTATTTGTTCATTCCTTCATTCCACAAACTACTCTTGGTCCTCTTCCATGTGTCTGGTAGTTTCCCAGGTAGGAGAGGTCCCTTCCTAGGGCACCTACAAGCCAGCATATTTTGGCATTTCTCACATCAGAGGGCCTTGTGCACACAGGTGGATTTTGCAGTACCCGAGTCTCATGCTTGGACTGAGCTGTTTCCTCCTGTCATCCACATTGTCATTCCACAGGCTCTGAGTGTCATCCTTCCAGATTTCCCTTCTGGGACCTCTTGGCCTGTTTTATCAGTTCCTTAGTCCCTTACCTTGGACTCCAGAAAACCATGGGAAGATGGTCTCCTGTTGCCCAGAGTTGTGGGTCTGATAGCCCACCAGGGTCCCCTCCCTGGGAGTGATGCAGGAGCTGGCATTCATGTGAACGCCTTTAGGAAGAGTTGGCCTGACTTTGTGCCAGGGCGGACCGACTGGTTCAGTGGCCTCCACACGCCCCTGCCTCTCTACTGACAGGCGCACAAGCACTTTGGCATCTAGCCCTGTGTCGTGAGTCAGCCCAGAACCCCCAGGCAGGCTTGCCCACTCTCATTCCCAAGACCTGAAGCCTGAAGTCTCTGTGCCACCCACGTATGCATTATACATGGAGACCAACCTCCTGGCCCATTGGAACTTCCCTCACAGCCTATAGGGGTGAGGGTCGATGTGGATGCTTTCCAGAAGGCTTTGGGTTATATGGGGAAAGAAACAAAATGAGCCCTGATTCCTTTTTGTGGCTGCCCTTCAGCCAGCATCCAAGGTGGCCCTGGCTGTGGCCCACTCCTCCCAGTCTTCCAGTGCGCCCCTTGCCAACCCTTGCTGAAACTCTGCTGAGGCAGAGAAGTGGTAACCTGCTATTTCAGGTTCCCACCCTTGGGAGAAAGCAATTTAGGGAAGGGAATTGCAAGCTTGCCTTTGTGGTTAAGCGTCCTACCCCAGGGCTGGGGTGGCAGGGCCAGTGGAGTCAGTCTCCCAGGCTGCCGCCTGCTGCCTGCCAGTGCCTGGCCCTGTTCTCGGGGTGGCTGAGGTTGCAGTGGCCCTGGCTCTGCCTGCCTTTCTCGAACACTGCCTCACCGAGACCTTAGGTGCTGGTGTTGGCCCCATTTCACAAATGAGGGAGAGGCTGCGTGTTGTCCTCCTGCTCTGAGGGCTGCCCCCCAGAGGGCAGCTGAGGGAGGAGGTCTCTGAGCTGTCACTCTCGGGGCTGCCTGAGGTAGCTTACCTGAAGCAGCCCCCTTCCCAGGCTGGCATTTCCCACTGGTGCTCCAGTACCTTACTATACTTACAGGACTCACTTGAGCTTGTATCCTGGCGCATATAATTAACTGGGCTCCAGATCTAATAACAGTGTTTCTCCCTTACTTCAAAGGGCTTGATGACGGGCTCTGCCTCACTGCACAGCAAGACCCTTAGGACAGTGTGGGGCATGTAGATAATGTGATAAGACCACTACCCCAAGGGAGCCAGCCCCCAGGTGCCAGGAGTGTGCAGAGGGGTGGACTCCGGGAAGAACCCTGACTGGAACACTTCCCCTTCCTCTGCCCTGCTGAGGCGTGGGCTGCATCCCCACGGCCCCATCTCCTCTCAGGTCACGGCCCTCCATACATGGTAAAACAGTCCAGTCTCACAGTCTCCTACCACAAATGGACACTAAGTTTAGAACACACAGGTTGAATTGGGATATCTGGCTCAGGCCCACCAATACCACAGTGCCTCCCAGCTCCATTCAGGACGTAATTGGGCTTAAAGATCCCTGGAAAGGTCAGGGATGTTGGGTCTACCCCCTTTCTTTCCCCCTGGGTGGATAGGCCTGTGGTGGACTCCTGGTGCACTGTTGTCTACGTGTGTCCTGCCTTCTGCCCCACCCCCAGGGAAGGAAGCCATGCTGAAGCACCGGGACTACGAGACGGCCACCCTGTCAGACATCAAAGCCCTCATCCGCAAGCACGAGGCCTTCGAGAGTGACCTGGCTGCACATCAGGACCGAGTGGAACAGATCGCGGCCATTGCCCAGGAGCTCAAGTACGTGGGCTTGTGGGCTGCCACCTGCTTCCCCTCCAGCACCCCGCCCAGAGCAGTGGTGGGTGGCACCCATGGGTGCAGCCATCCCATGCCTGGAGCGGGGTCTCCCAGCCCTTTCTACCCTCACCCCTCCTTTCAGATGCCAGGGCCTGATGGGGCGATGCCTTGGTCCATCTTGTCTTAACCCCTGACAAAAAACGTAGTGGGATCTAGATGCTGTGATTCCTTGTCCTGGTTCTTCAGGCTCTGAGGGTCCCTGGGCTCCACTTCCCTGCCTGCTACCCCAAGGAGATCCCTGGCCCCTGATAGGGTGGGCAGCCCAGTGCCCTACGCCCTCCCCAGCCCCTGCTGCTCCTGAGGGAGTTCGCTGCATAGAGAGCCCATTGTTCTGCACAGCCCTTCCCTCTTCTGCTCAGAATACACTATTGTAAGGCCTTCCAGGCAGCCGGGTTCTCTGCCCTCCCTTCCCTGCCCCAGTCAGATAAACTTGTGCACACAATTAGTACACTGAGCCTCCAGAGCCACTGAATGGGGGCCTTATTCCACCAGTGCAACAGCCGGCAGCTGGGAGGACCCAGGGAGTGGGAGGCCCAGGCCATTACTTCATGGAAAATCCATAGGCCCTGGAGGGGCAGCAGGGCTCCCAAAATAGCTGTCTGCTCAAAAATAGTATCCTTGGCTAGAACTGTACTTTCTACAGATACCCCCATCCACCCTGCCACAGTCATCCCCAGAGTTCTGCTTGTTCCTACAAGGCTGGGGCCCCATGCCAGGGAGGGCCAGCGTCCTCCCTGACTCATTCCCTCCACATTGCCCATTTGTTCGGGGGTTCCCCACTTGCTCACCCAGAGGCAGAATTACCATGAGGCCTTCACTGTACCAGAACCCTGGCAGCCCTTGGGGTCCTGCAGGCTCTCCTAGGGTAAGAGCCCCTGCACCTGGCACACACGGGCGGAGGAGAGCAAAGCCACAAATGCATGTCTGCCAGGGTTGTGGGGGTGGGTCATGTGAGCAGGTTTCTTATTTGATGGTTGAGCCCCTGGAAGCTGCTAAGAAACAGAGTTGGAGTAAATCCTAGGCCAGCCTACTACGCCGGCACTGGGGAACGGCCGTGTGAAACCCACTGCCCTGAGCCAGGAAACAGGCAGTCCCTGAAGCACCTTTCTGGACAGTAGCCATGGAGGAGAGAAAGGGAGGGCTGTTTAGGGTGCTGTTGGTTTCCCCAAAGATGAGTCAGAGGACCGAGAACCGGCCAGAATGAGCTTGGGTGCACAGCCTGGTGGAGCGTTGATGAATGGCAGTGACAGAAACTCCAGGAGCACTCAGTGCTCTACCTGTACCAGCTCTCTTAATCCCCCAACATGGATGACTGGGGTAGTCTTAAATGTTGATGTCACCTGGCACCTGTGTTAGAGAGAGGGAACTGAGGCACAGAGAGGCCAATGGCCTTGCCCAAGGTCACACAGCTGAGAAGTAGTCGAGACAGGAATGGAACCCAGGCTGCCTGGCCCTCTGGTGCACAGCCTTGCTCCCCCCCCACTCCCTCTCCTAGCCTTGCCTGCTCTCCCTGGGCCCTCTTTCTAGGCACGTGAGACAACCGTCTGGTCCCCTTGTCCTTCCTGTTCCTTCCCAGGTTGTTCCCTGCTCTCCACACTTCACCATGCCTCCAAGGTTTTGCCTTACACCGATTTCCTAGGGCTCTGCTACCAACAGTATCCAAGTGTCTGGCCCACAGGAGATGGGAGTCCTGGGGCTGACACAGGGGCGGGGGAGTAGAGGGGCAGGGAGCATGTGGAGGGCTGGGGGTCAGAAATGATTATCAGCCCAGGGTTTCCCAAACCTCAGTCATTTGAATAATAATAGATACCTATACCATTATCAGCTCACTTTTCTCTTAATTATCATTGCTTAGAACTAGATCTCAGGCTAATTATGTGTTTTTTTCTTAATACTCATTAAAATAAATATACAACCTTTAATAAACAGTTGTTACTTTTGCCTGCTGGGTACCCAGGACTGCTCTCAGCACTTCACACTCACTGAGTCGCTTGCTCTCCTAAATAACCTCCCTACTGCCTCACGCACAAGGAAACAAAAAACAGGGTTCCTTCACCCAGGGCCACAGAAGTACAAAATCATGGAGCCAGAATTCAGACGGAGGGAACCTGGCTCCAGAGCCCATGCTCTCTAATGAGTGTACTCCGCTTGGCTTTCTTTAAACGGGAAAGCAGTCCACATAACAGCCTTGGTTGAGGGCCACACTTCTCATCCCTCCCCGCCCATTGAAGGATGGTAGCTTAGCAGCTCATAGAGTTAGCAGGAGGTCGCTCCTGCCCCCTCCCTTGGCCCCTCCCCGACCCCACCTCTGAATTCCTCCTACCCTGTGGGGGCCATAGGTCAGAGGGGTGACGGGTAGCCTTCAACACTGATATCCCCTGGTACCAGGGCCTAGGACCCTTGCGGGCGGGTAGGTCCAGGCACACCCAAATGACCCCTGCCGGGTCTCACCACCCTCTGCCCGGCCCACAGTGAGCTGGATTACTACGACTCCCACAACGTCAACACTCGGTGCCAGAAGATTTGCGACCAGTGGGATGCCCTTGGCTCTCTGACCCACAGTCGCAGAGAAGCCTTGGAGGTGAGGAGGGCGATGTCACCCTGGAGCCTGGATTCCCCACTACTCTCGATGCCCAGACCCTTGAGCATCCCTGACCCACCCAGAGGGGACTTCTCTGACCCCTCAGGGCCCCCGGATCCCTCCCCACCATTCACCACCTCCTACTTGCTGACCTCCCTCCTCTGTCCCTTGTCCTCCCCATACACACCAGAAAACAGAGAAGCAACTGGAGACCATTGACCAGCTGCACCTGGAGTATGCCAAGCGGGCAGCTCCCTTCAACAACTGGATGGAGAGTGCCATGGAGGACCTCCAGGACATGTTCATCGTCCACACCATCGAGGAGATTGAGGTCCGCCCCTACCCATCCTCATGGGACCTCCAAGGGACTGGACTGCCCCTCACCCCTTCTTCTCCCCCAGGGCCTGATCTCAGCCCATGACCAGTTCAAGTCGACACTGCCGGACGCTGACAGGGAACGAGAGGCCATCCTGGCCATCCACAAGGAGGCCCAGAGGATTGCTGAAAGCAACCACATCAAACTGTCAGGCAGCAACCCCTACACTACCGTCACCCCGCAGATCATCAACTCCAAGTGGGAGAAGGTGGGCAGAGCCCGTCGATAGGGCCAGGGCTGGCCAGGTGAGGGGGCCGACACCTTGACTGCTCTTGCTCCTGCTCTGTGCCCCTCCCCAGGTGCAGCAGCTGGTACCCAAACGGGACCACGCCCTCCTGGAGGAGCAGAGCAAACAGCAGTCCAACGAGCACCTCCGCCGCCAGTTTGCCAGCCAGGCCAACATCGTGGGGCCCTGGATCCAAACTAAGATGGAGGTGAGGAGCTGTGTCCTAGCCCTGCTGAGCCCAGGGCAGAGTTGGGAAAGAGCCTCCAGTAAGCAGAAAGCCAGTGAGCAGATGGTCCCCTGCCCCTGGTGGGACATCCCCTGTGCTCTTAGGGCCAGCAGACGTGGAAGCCAAATCCCAGCTCTCACCTGCTGGGAGCCCTGACCTGTGGTGGGATTAGGAGGGTGGATAAGATGATACGGTGGAAGTGGCAGCGCCACCCAGAGGGCTACTTGGCTGAGGCATCAGAGAGGGTATTTGAGCCTTGACTGATGATCATGAGCTCAGTCAAAATTTAACCTTGCTCCTCAATTGTCTCTCATCTCTAAAATGGGAGCAAAAATTACTTCATTTCCACAACAAATGCTGCCATCCACTGCTGTGTGCTGGCTCTGCTGCAGGTACTGAGGTAGGGCTGTGGCCAAGGTGGTCCCAGCTCAGATCCTCACGGCATGCTCACGGTGACCTTCGTGACTTAGCCAC
Source organism: Desmodus rotundus (assembly GCF_022682495.2). NCBI lineage: Eukaryota > Metazoa > Chordata > Mammalia > Chiroptera > Phyllostomidae > Desmodus > Desmodus rotundus. Next base: position 37,674,891 of record NC_071398.1, read on the forward strand.
AGGGAGGTTTGTAATGATGCCAATCGTGAGTCTGGCCGCCTCTAGTGCTGTAAGTGCTCACTACCCACCGGGCACGTGTGACCAGAGTGGTGTCGCTAAAACTCACAGCAGCCTAGGAGGGGTGCAGGCAGCTCGGCCCGGCTCAGTGCCAGCTGCACAGCATGGCTGCCGAGCTGCCTGCACCCCGCCTGTGTCGAGGCATTGGGGGTGCCCGTGCTCAGGAGCCACAGGCTCTGAAGTCAGCCAGGCCTGGTTCAGATCCTGAACTCTGTCTCTCACTGTGTGAGAAGTTGCTCTGTTTGGGCCTCAGTTTCCACATCTGTAGACAGGACCTGTCACGGTGAGTCAAGTGCGCATTGAGGTTAGGCGTGTGTGGTGCTTAGTACAGGGGCTGCTTTCACACTGGAGGCTGAGACTGGAAGGGACAGGCATGGGAGCCACAGGCCTTTCAGAAGGGGGACGCTGGGCAAAGGCCGCAGGCTGGTGCACCCTGGCAGCAGCAGCGACAGATCTGTGGGGGCCTGGCTGTGGCCCCACCCCCAGCGGCACCCGCCCTGTGTGCAGGAAATCGGGCGCATCTCCATCGAGATGAACGGGACCCTGGAGGACCAGCTGAACCACCTGAAGCAGTATGAGCGCAGCATTGTGGACTACAAGCCGAACCTGGACCTGCTCGAGCAGCAGCACCAGCTCATCCAGGAGGCCCTCATCTTTGACAACAAGCACACCAACTACACCATGGAGGTACGCCGTACCCCGTCAGGTGTTCCACACCCAGCTTTCCCGGGCCCTAGCATGGAAGAGCCCTGTGCAGCCCGCCCAGTCGGAGTGTCTGCTGCTTCCTTTCTCTCCTCTTTTATTCCAACTGAAAACACTAGATCAGAATGTTTACACATTTTTAAAAATCACTGTTTCCTTAACACGGTGCTCTGCTCACTATGACAACACATCTCGGACAAGCTTTGAGAGAGCTGGGAGGGCAGCGCCTGTCCCTGCTGTGGCCTCGCAGTCGGTTCTCGCTTGGGGACGCAGACCCAGCTAATGTGTGCTGGCATCCGTGCTGCACCGTCGGGGCTGGTAGTCGTCACACTGGTAGCTCGACATGATCCACGGTGGCAGCATTTACAGCATTAACACCGAGATGCCACAAAAAGGGGGGCAGTGTTGCTCCTCAGAAAGCCAGTTAAAACATTGCCCGGCACACCTCTGCAGAGTCTCCGTGTGCACCCTGCACAGGTATTAGGCCCTGGCCCTCTGCCACATCTGTCATTGGATACATACTAAGGTGACATGAACCCTGCTGGTGGGCAGAGACAGCAGGCAGGCACCATGCTTGTGCTCCTGTGTGCAGACGATGTACGCTAGAGAGTTTGGGCCTGGACTGGCATTTGGGAGAAAGTTAGGGTGAGCCTCTCTCCAGGCCACACCCCCTCCATGTGGGGCGAACCCAGTTCCAGGACCCCTTGGGTGCAGCTGTGGGGGTCCGAGCACTCCTGCCAGCCCTGCCTGCACTGCCTGCACTCATGCCGTCTCCTCCTGCAGCACATTCGCGTGGGCTGGGAGCAGCTGCTGACCACCATCGCCCGCACCATCAATGAGGTCGAGAACCAGATCCTCACCCGAGATGCCAAGGGCATCAGCCAGGAGCAGATGCAGGAGTTCCGGGCCTCCTTCAACCACTTCGACAAAGTTAGCAACTCCCTCTACCCTTTGACATTTTCCCTCTCTGCTGTCACCATTGTCACTGTCCCATTTTGCCCCCTCCATCTTTGCGTCTGTCAGTTCATTCACATCACAGTTGCTATGTATCAGCCACCACTCTCAGGGGTTGGCAGGGCCTCAGCCATGGAAGGAGGTGCAGACGTGCATCACCTTGACCCACAGCATAAACAGTTGCCCTTGGGAGGAAAAAGGGGTTCCCAAGCCCTGCTTCCAGCTGCACATCCTCGCCAACTCGCCCGTGAGACCCTGGGATAGACTAAGCACCCGCACACCCGAGACTGGAGACCTGGCCCGTCAAACCTGGCCCACGCGCACACACAGTGCTCTTGAAATTCAGATTTGCCCTGGCAGCCACTTTGGAAGGGTCTGAGTGCCAGTTTCCCCTAGTCCCCATGCACTGCTGGGCCTGATGCATCATCTGCCTTCTTCCTGTGGGTAGGAGTGTGCAGCCTCAGCCCTGCACTCTGAAGCAGGGTGGCACGCAATCCCTCTTCTCCCACCCCAGACCTTGGAAGTGAGGTGTGCTCTCCTCTTCCTCGGAGTCCTGGGACTCAATTTTTAATTCTGCACCATTCAGCTTCCACCCCTGCTCTAGCCCAGAGGAGGTGGGAGGAGGCCTCTGACTGCCCTCCAGGCCACCCATCCCTCCACCTGCCCCAGCTATCTCCGGCCATCACCTTGTTCCCATCACCTCTAACTCTGTGTTTCCCTCCTTCATGTGTTCCCCTCCCCCTGCCCTCTGCATGTAACCCTGGCCCTTCTCCCCACCTCTGCGCTGCCTGGTTTCCACGTCGCCCCTTGCACACCTGCCTTTGGACACCCGGCAGGACCACGGCGGGGCGCTGGGGCCAGAGGAATTCAAGGCCTGCCTCATCAGCCTGGGCTACGATGTGGAGAATGACCGGCAGGTACGCGTCCCCTGGGCCCCAGTGAACCATGGCATTAACTGCTCTTCTCTCTCTCTCTCCTCTTCTCTGTCTCCCCACCCTCGCCATCCCACCCCCTGCCACTGTGTGCCATCTCATTGGCTCTCTTGCCTCCTTCCTCCCCGTGTCTCTCTGGACCCTTTCCCCTTACCTGGTCTCTTGGGGCCGCCTCTGTCTCCCCCGCTCCTGCCACTGTCCTGTTTCCCTGCTGTGCACATGGGGTGGCCCCTTTGCCTACTCTGGGCCTGGCCTCCTGCTGTCCCTGCGTCCTCGAGCAGAAACAGACAGGCAGCATGGACTCCGATGACTTCAGGGCTCTGCTTATCTCCACAGGATACAGCCTGGTATGCAGCCTCTGCCTCCCTTGCTGCGGTGCCACTCCCCTCCCCCAGCTCCTCCCCCTCTCCTTCCTCCCCCCCTTCCTTCTCTCCCTCCTCCCCCCCTTCCTCCTCCTCCTTTTCGTGCTAACCCCCATCCAGAGTTTCCAGGTCCTCGGGGACACCCCTCCACCAGATTAGTGCAGCCTCACCCCCCTCCTCCTCCTGCTGCATCTGCTGGGCTGGGGTCGCTCCGATGACTTCCTGAGCCTCCCACCCCCTTTCCTGGAAGTCTGCAGAGAGAGGAGGTCAGGCTTCTGGCTCTCTCCCTTTTCTTTCTCTTCTCTCTTTCTTCCCCACCCTCCAGAGCTAACTTGTGAGCCTAGGGCTGAGGAGCAGCAGACCTGTTTGATGTATACCCCACTCCCCACTTCCCAAAAACCTGGGAGGGGAGGAGTAGAGGGCGCCTGTCTCCAGCCTGGGGCACATGGGGCAGTTACCTGGGGAGCCAAGACCATCAGAGGCAGGCTGATGACTTGGCACGTGCACTGGGGTCGTCCCTGCCCTCCTAGCTCGGTTCTGCTGCACCGGCCCAGCCATCCTGCCCGCTCAAACGCTGCCTGTCCCCTGCCCCCCTCCTGCCTCTCAGGGCGATGCTGAGTTCAACCGCATCATGAGCGTGGTTGACCCCAACCACAGTGGCCTCGTGACCTTCCAAGCCTTCATCGACTTCATGTCCAGGGAGACCACCGATACAGACACAGCTGACCAGGTCATTGCCTCCTTCAAGGTCCTGGCCGGGGACAAGGTAAGCCAGACACCTCTGAGCTCCTGGGGCAGGCAGGGCAGAGCTCTGCATCCAGGACTGGGCATGAGGGGCTGCGGGGGCCAGTGTGGGCCGCAGGTTGCCCTAAGTCCCACCCTGCCACCCCCAGAACTTCATCACAGCCGAGGAGCTTCGGAGAGAGCTGCCCCCTGACCAAGCCGAGTACTGCATCGCCCGCATGGCACCATACCAGGGCCCTGATGCGGTGCCCGGTGCCCTTGACTACAAGTCCTTCTCTACAGCCCTGTATGGCGAGAGTGACCTGTGAGGCCCCCATGGAGAGCCCTGACCGAACACCCTCTCCTCACAGCCTCCAGGAGGGGCTGGGGGAGCCCCTCTCCCTGCTGCGGGACCTCCTTGGTCCTGTTCCTCTGACTCTGTATCTATGCAAAGCACTCTGTGGGTCCTTTCTGGGGGGTGGCGGGTGGGCAGGGAGGGGCTGGGGCAGGTTCTCTCCTCTCTCTTTGTCAGTTGGCCAGGAGGTTCTCTCCCCCTCCCCCTGGATAGGGGTACAGGAGACTTTTTGGGGTCAGCACTTCTGGTCTGGTAAATATATATGATGTTTGTTTTTTTAACTGTGTAGAGGGGACAGTGGATCCCCACAGCAAAACAGGTCCCCTCTGAACCCTAGGAATACCTGCCACACCCTGCCCCTTCCTTTGCTCCTGAGGTCCCTTCAAGGCCTCCCACATCCAGGCCAAAGCCCTACGTGGCCCTATGTGCCTTGTCCAGGAACTGCTCATGCCTGCGATGGGCCCAGCAGAGGGCGCCACAGCTACCCAATAGGAAAGAGGACCCCACCCTGCTCCTTTCACCCCTCTCCCCTTCTCTGCGATTGCTGGGTGGGGGTGGGGCCTTGTGCCTCTCAGTGCCCCCCTTTCTGCAGCAGAGGAGTGAGGTGAGGCAGACCAGCCTTTCGCCCCTGCCCCAGCTAGCTCCCACCTTGCTTTGTCTGGACCTACGTCTCAGATTTTCTAAGGACCAAACCAAAAAAACAACAAAAATTAAAAAAAAAGCTTATAAAAAATTTAAAACTTTCAGAGAATTACTATTTACTTTATTAACTTACGGATTTATTATATAAATATATATTCACCTAGCAACAGCACGGCTCTGCCGCCTCTCGCGCTCGTAATGAAGACCTAGCTGACTTGCTCCCCACCCCCCTCCCGACTGGTTTCTTTCTGTTGTCGTCTGTCGTAGGGCATGGGCTCCGGGGGCCCTCCTGAAGTGGGGGGTGGGCTGCTGGCCTGGCTACCTGTTAGTCGATGGTTTTGTTCCTTCCCACCCCCTCCACTCCCCTTTTCTTTTGGTTTATTCTGATTGATAATTTTTTTTCTCGGTTTCTGGATAAACCACCCTTCTGGGGACAGGATAATAAAACATGTAATATTTTTAAGGAGTCTACAGTGTCCTCTCTTTCTCCTATCTCTGTTCTCCACTTTCTGGCAGACCTGTGATAGACTGCCTCTTCTTCCCAGAGGAGGGGGGCCTGGGGGTGCCCAGTCCCCATTCCCACGCGTGTGTAAAGTGAGAGTGCTCCTGGGGACCCAGTCGGGGCCAGGCCTGTTTGAGGTGTGCAACATTGACTAACTCGTGTCGCCTGGCCAAGAAGGGTGCTGTGTCATCCCTGCTCGCAGGGGCGGGGAACAAAGCACAGATGTGTAGTCACCTAGCTGGTGAATGGTGGGGCCAGAAATCAACTCCAGGCAGGCAGCTCCTGAGGCCATTCTCTGAGCCACTGCCTAATGTCAACCTCAGCCCCCATGCCAGGCAGGGAGGTGCAGGGGTGGCAGGAGGCTGGTGTTGCTCGGGGCCCCACTGCTGTGGATTGAACCCTGGTTCAAGCTGACAGAGGGGAAGATGGGGCTCCCAGCAGCTCCAGTAACACGTGTTCCTGTGCCAAATCCTAGGAGAAGGTGGCCACCTCCGTCCACTGGGTGGAAAAAGACAACAGGCTTGAGGCGGGGTCTCCTGGGACCGCTGCCTGTGTGCCCTGTGCCACCTCTCCCTCCAGTCTGGGCTCACCTGTCTGCGGGTCAGGCATACGACCCCCTCGCCCCCATCCAGGTGCCTGCTGCAGTGGCCTGCGCAGAGAGGGGCGGGTGAGCACCACCGCCCCAGCCCCCCTGCCGTGGGAGGCATCCTCCCCACATCGCACCCGTGCCAGGGTGGCACTCACGGAAGATGCAGGTCAGCTGGGCCACACAGGACACAAAGCGCTCAAAGTCCACACGTAGGCAGCTGTCCCGGTAGCGGCTGGTGAGGGCCTGGGTCAGCTGGTTGTTGAGGTGGAAGCCTAGGAAGAGGCCGCTGCTGAGCCTGGGCCACCGTGAATCCCCCTCAGTGTGGCGCCCACCCCAACTCCCCGGGGAGACGGAGACACCACAGGGGCTCCTTCCCACTTTCTACATTGCATTTCGGCTCCAACCCAGCTGTGTGTGGCTGTAGGCCTGTTTCCTCATCTGTCAGTGGGGACTGTAGCTGCCCCGACCCCAGAAGGCTGTGTGAAGATGTTCTGTGTAGAGCTTAGGACAGTGTCTGTCATGTGGCAACTGTGTCAGTGTTATTCCTTGAAACTGCAGAGTTTCTGCTAGTGGGCCCCGGGGAATATTTCTGTGCAAAACACTCTTGCCCGTGTGGAGTCAGTGTGTACTCCACATCAGCGGTGATTTTTAAAGTTTAGAAAACATTTCTAATGAGGAATCTAAACAGAGGCTTCTCAGGGCTGCAAACACGGTGCTTCCATGTCAGACAACCCTCTGGGACTGGAGGTTGCAGGGTGACTCCTCGTCCCTCAGGGCCAGATAAACACAGTTGAAGGATAATTTCATGGGCCTCTGTTGCCTCCTAAGGCCCATTTTCTCCCCACTCTGCATTCATGTAACACACCTCCACCCAGTGCCATCACATTTCTGTGCCCGAAAGTCTGGGGTTGGGGACCCTGCGGTCTCATCCGGATGGACAGACTGTGTGAGCTCTGGCCTTCATTGGCCCTGAGGGTGGGGCTGGGGGTGGGGGAGGGCAGCTGTGCCCAGGCCATGGGAACACCTCCTGACCCCCATCGCCCCCCCACCAGGTAGAGGAGGAGGGAGGGGCCAAGATCCCCCCAGCTGCCCCTCTGGAATTCCTGTTGTTTTCTTCATGGAGACAGCTTCCTCTGCCCACCTTTGTGGGCTCTATGGCCTGTGATGCCTGGTGTCTGGCGTCCTGCTCAGGGTCCCCTGGTACCAGTGAAGTCCTTCACCTAATTTACTGGGCCCTAGTGACCATGACCTCCTGGTTACCCCTCCCCACGGCCCCATTGTCCAAGCACCCAGTGTCCCTCACAGATGGAACCTCACCTCCCACTCTCCTCCCCCTCCTCCACTTGGACCTTGGGCCTCTTGCCTCCTTTGCACGTGCTGTTCCCTCTGCCCAGAAGAGCAGCTTCGAGCATCTCCTCTTGGCTCCCACAGTGCTCTGGGCCTTCCCCGCCCCAACACTGACCACTCTGGGCTGTCACTGTCATTGGTAGCTCAGGCTGCCCCTGGACTGGAGCTGTGGGGGCTCAAGAAAGGGTTTCTGGTCACCAGTGAGTCCCCAAGGTCAGCCAGCCCCGGGCCTTGAGCAGAGCAGGTATTCGGGGAATGCTTGTGGAGCAAAGAATGTGCTGGATTGGAGCGGGTGGTTCCTCCTGCCAATCCCCCCACCCTGAGACTGCACACCTGCTCCAGGGTCTTGGAGCTTGCTTCCTCCTGGTCCCCTCCCTGGCACTCCCTTCTGCAGACAGCTGTCACTCCAGCCTCACACACCCTGAGCTTGTACTTGCTTCTCTGCCACACACATATTTTAAATGTTTTAAAGAATCAAGATCCTCACGACACCCCATGGGGCTCTCCTGTCTCCCCCACCACCATCACCAGTCTTTCTCCTCTAATCACCTCCTTCCTCCGTGGCTTCAGCCGCACTAGCCTCTGTCCTCATCTCCATCACAGGGCGCCTCCTTCACCTGTCCCCTCCGCACCAGCCTTGGGTGCTGGCTCACACCTCAGGGCCTTGGCACTGGCTGTTCCCTCTGTCTGGAGCTCTCCTGGCCAGGTGACCCCAAGGCTCACTCCTCCGGTCTCTGCTCAAACCTCAGCAAGGCCTTCCCTGGCCACCCTGTCTCACCCACCCCACCCCTGCATGCCCAGCACCCTTGCCTGCTTTCTTCTGCTCTAGCGCTGATCGCCATCTGACCTTGTTCTGTTGCAGTTTGTACCTCCCAGAATGGCAGTCTCTCAGCACTTGATCAGTTTTCTTCTGCCCAGAATACCAGGCACATACCAGGCGCTCAGAGATGCTGAATGAACAGTACAAACTTGCATCTTCCCCTTCTCTCTCACCTCTGCTTCTGTCTGTCTGGGACCCCATTTCTCACGGTCCCACGTCTCCCCATCTTCTCTCTGACTCCATCCCTTCCCCTCTGTCTTGGGCTCCTTTCTTTACTTGCAGGTCCCTGGATCTTTGACCTCCCCGTGTCTCACCAGTCACTTCATTTGGGGTAGGTAGGTGGGGATCTAGACATTCCCGTCATTCCCCCCCAACCCCCACCACACAAGGAGGGAGGTCACACTCCTGCAGCCACCCTGTGTCAGAGCCACTTTACAGAGGGAAATGGAGGCTCAAGGAGGTGGACTCTCATGCCCGGGGCCCCCAAGGACTAAGTCAGTAGTTGGGGTTCCAGCCCAAGCTCGGGAATCCAGGACTGCCACTGTGCCCATGGAGACCAGGGCCAGCTCCCAGACACCAGCTCCCTGGCCGGCCTGGCCCACCTTCTCATGCACCCTCCCTTTCTCACACAGAGAGAGGGCTCTCCCCTCTCCCTCTCAGGGCCACACAGTCCCTGCCGAGAGCTGGCAACGAGCTAAGGTGTCAGCTTCGTGGAGGTCTGCAGCTGAGTGGGCTGCTGGAACTCGAAGAGGCTGGGGCCAGGAGGGGAAGCGGATCCTGTCCCCATAACGCACCCCAGGCCTTCTGTCCCTACCTGCAGCATTCAGCGCCAGCCTCAGCTCATGGGAGTTCATGGTTCCAGAGGCGTCCTGGTCAAACTTGTCGAATATGGCCTGGGTGGGGAGGAGTAGGTCGTTCCCACCCCCAGGCCCGAGCTCCCTGAAGAGGGCTGGAAGGGGGCCTCAGAAGCCAGACAGCCCACCCCAGCTCCCTTTCTTCCTGGCTTCGTGCCCTGAGGAAGCAGCTCTACCACTTTGGGCCTCTGTTTCCCAGTCTGTACAATGGGCTTCAGTAGTAACAGCATTAACTAGGTTCTTCGTGGTGCAGACATGTTACGCCTACCCACGAGGGGCCTAGTGAGGGCTTGGTAAATGGCGTCTAATCACCATTATTAGCATAGAGGGGCATGAGACCATTTTCTTCTCAACATGGGTTTCGGGGTGGGGGCAGGGAGAGGACCACCGCCTCCCATTGCTAGACAAGTGAAGTCGTCTCCAGGAGGAGGTTACTGGCCTGAGATCATACAGCCAGAAAGGGGCTGAGCTGGGAGCCTGTGCTGAGCTTGGTCAGTGCCCCCAGAGGGACCACAGAGGGGATGGGGCAGGGATGTCCCAGCCAGATCCCTCCAAGTTGGTTGGTGTGGTCCAGTCCCCCCTCCTCCCTGAGGCCCTGCTATCTCACAGAGCACCTAAGTCCCTATTTAGTGCCTTTCCTTCCAGGAGGAAGTGACTCCACCCAAGGCGCCACCTTACCTGCCACTTTCGGAGATGGCCCCAGAGCTCCTGGAGGTGGTGCAGGGCCAGGCTGTGCCCGTGCTGGAGACAGGACATCTGGTTAAAGTCAATGTCCCCAGAAGGGGAGCAGAGGCCCCAGCATCCCCATCTCCCTCCCCAGGCACAGCCCCCGTCACATACCCCAAAACACTGCAGCAGCTGCTCGCAGGTCCGAAGCCCAATCTCTCTGGGAATCCAGGTGTGGGCCCTAGCTGCAGGAAGCAAACAGAAACCCTGAACTTCCTGTGGACTGGCCATCATTGTGAGTGCTGGGGATCACTGCATCCCATTTTATAGAAACAGGCTCAGAGAGCCAAAGGACTGCTGGCAACTAACAGAGCTGGGATTTGAACCCAGGCAAGGGGGTTCTGAGTGCTAGTAGCAGCCATGCTTCCTGCCTCTCGCTTAGCAGAGTGGGCGTTATGGGCCACTACGGCCTTGGCCATCAGTCCTGCCACAGGACCCACGGGTGAGGAAACACCATCAAGGCTGAGCCCAGGGTTCCTGTGGCCTGATTCCCAGCAGCATCATGGATTCACAGACGTAGCTGCCCCGACCCCGGCCCCCTGAGGTCCACTCCGGTCACCCACTCACCAGGCTCCAGGGCAATGCTTAGTAAGGTCTGGAGCTGAGGGGCACTGAGTTCTTCCTCCTGGTCAAGGAGAGAGCAGGTTGTGAGGGCGGCCAACAAGGGGCTCTGGGCCCGGCCCAGACAGCATGCTGGGCGGTGCTGGGGCACAGCAAAGACTGAGTGAGCCCAGGCCTGCCCTCTGGTCCCCATCCGGTCCCTGGAGGGGGGTCAGGACTGCAACGGGGAAGCCCTGGGCTGCGGGAGCCCAGAGCAGACATGTGCCTGACCAACCGGGGGAGGAGCAGGAGAGCCTTCAGAGAAGGGCACCAGAGAAAAATGAGGCTTAGTCAGGGCAGGGGGTGGGCGTGGCGGGAGGGAACTCGCTGGCACAGGCCTTGCTTGGGTCAGGGAAGAGCTGTGAGCGTTCTGAGAGAAGGAGGCCATGAGATGCAAGCACAGCGACGGGGAAAATTAGACATTCAGGGTAGGGGAGATGTTCAAGGGGAGGGCCAGCACCCCCTTAGCTCAGTTCCCCCTCCTCACCTCTCCTGCCAGCTCCTGAAATAGCTGCTCCAACCCCAGCTCCAGAGGAATGTTGGGAGTCTGCGGGGTGGGAGGGGTTTAGTGGTGGCCCAGAGGGTCCCCACCCACACCCCGTCGTGCCCCGTCGCGGAGCAGCCCCTCACCATGAGAGCGTGCAGATCCGCGCTGATCACGTCATCGATCTCCCTGCAAATTACAGACCGGAAAGTGGGGGAGGGACTGCTCTCCCCGCGCCTGGGGTTGGGGCGGACGGGGTCACAGCAGAGAAATTGGGTGGGGTCTGGGCAGGATGCTGGGACCCTGGGCTGATCCACCATGGCTGCGGATTCCGAAGGCGGGTCAGCACCGCCCCCCACCCCTTAGGGCAGCTGCTCTGGGGATCCCGAGGGCGGGTCTGGGGGCCCGGGCTCACACGGCGGTGTGGCGGTGCTCGGAGAAGATTCGCAGTGTGAAGTCGGCCTCGTCGCCAGCACGGGTGGCGCTGGGCACCACCAGGTAGTGGCCAGGGCACAAGCGGCAGCGGCGGCTCACATCCCGACGGGCGCAGAAGCGTGAGCGGTCTGCGCACAACAGGCCCCGCAGGTGCGCGCGACTGTGTGGGGAGTCCCAGAGGCCCAGCAGCTGCAGGGCGGGGACCGCGTGACCATGACCGCCCAAGTTCACCCCACCCGGCCTTCCACATAATGCATCCCTCCAGACCGCCCCATACAAAACCACTCGATGACCCATCACGCCAAGCACCCCCCAGGCCATCCGTGCCCCACTGCATTGTTGTTTGAGGCCCTGGGGCTGGTTCAAGGGCAGAGTCTGGGATCTGGGGTCCCATGGAGACCCACCTGCTCGGGGATCTGTAAGAAGGAAGAGCAAGGGGAGTGGGGGGAGGGACCATCAGAGCCTCAGGTTTCCTTCCCTGCCTCCCTCCCCCCACACCCCTCCCTCTCTATTCTGATTCCACCCTCATTAAACCCCTGGCCGTCAGTCCCTGTGCAAGGCCTCCTCTCTGACCCCTCTTGGACCCCTTCCTCTCATCTGTGCTTTTTCTGCTCCTCTTTCCTTCCCTGATCCTCAGCCCCCACCCCTTTTCCTAACTCCTTCCTGACCCTTCTAACCCCCAGCCTCTCTCTCTGGCCCCCTAGACCTCAGTCTCTCCCTGACCCCCCCTGATTCCCTCAGCATTCGCCAGAGCACAATCCCCACCCCCTGCCCCTGCCCTCAGCCTCTCCAGCTCCTCTTGGCCTTCTGGGATGTCCCCATGGCTCCCTGCCTCTCCATGCCTCCCTGCTCCCTGTCTCCTCCTCAGCCCGGAGTCCCACCTGGAACACATGGAAGCCCACAGTGAGGTAAGTGAGGCCCTGGGCCCGCAGGCATCGCCGGTTGCGCTGGATGAGTGACAGGAGGACAGTGCACTTGGGGACGCGGCCCCGAGCCCCTGCTGTGCCCCAGCGCCCCCAGGGCCCGTCGTCATCCTCCTCCTCCTCATCAGGCTCCAGCAGCGTCAGCCGGAACTGGGGGTTGGTCCAGAAGGTTTCTGGTAGAGAAGAAGCAGGGTGACCTGGCCTGCCACAGCCCCCTTGCTTGCCTCTCAGAGTCCCCTCCAGGTCTCACCGGCATCAGGCTGGCCCCCGCCAGAGTTGAAGCCTCGCACCCAGCGGCCTTGGAAGATGTGGATGTGCCAGCCCCCTCCCGCCGGGCTGGGGCCCAGCACCTCAGGGCTCAGTGAGCAGATCTGGACGGTGTCAAAGTGGTGGAGGAAGTCCTGCAGCTCCATCCTGGACAGTGGCCTGCAGTCAGACCATGCCCAGCCCCCAAATCACAAGGCCCCCCAAATTTCTCAAGTATTGCCAAGTACCCTTCAGTCCACCAAATAGAATGACCCCCAAATCTCCGAGCCCTCCAGCTCCTCCAGATTTCTCCAAGTCCTCAGAAATGCCCCCCAAAGGGCTAAGATCCACAGACTCCCCGCAAGCATGGTCAAATGGTTTTCAGCCCCCAAATATCAAGACCCACAGACTCTCAGTTACCAACAAACATCCAGCAGCCCCTGGATAGTGCAGAATCTCAAGAAATGCCCTGATGTCACCAAGCCCCCTCAATCATCCTACTCACCAGAACTCTCCGTCCTCCTTCTTCACCAGCAGGGCATCTCGCCACTCGGCGGGGAGCATGTCCCAGCGTGGGCAGCTAGAGAAGCCTGGGGTGTGAGGCGTGGGTGGGTGGGGCCAACCCCCTCCCACACTACCGCAGATCACTCTCACCTGTCACTCCAGGCCCCAGTCCACTCCACACGGCCCCATGGGTTCCGTAGCCGCAGCAGCCGCACCTTGGTGAAGCCCAGGGACACCTGAGAGCGGCAGTGTCATCAGTGGGAGTTAGCTCCTGGACACCCCCTGCCAGCCCGCCCCTGGGGATTGCTCACCTTGTGCGTGCCTGTGACTGAATATGCATGTCCCTTCACCAGCCCATCCTTTGTACGGTACTCGCCCCGGTCACTCTGGGCAGAGGACAGGCAGAGGATGGTGAGGCCGTGTTGAGGGACAGGAGGGTGGCTGTTTCTCCCTGTCCCCCTACCTCCTGCCCCCAAAGCAGGAGTGAACCAGAGCACCCAACTAACTGACACAGGGATCCGAGAGAGGGTGGGAGTTGGTCTGTGAACGCAAGAAAGGAAGCAGAGGGAGATGGATACAAACGACAAAAAATAGATGGAAAGAGAGGGAGAGAGACAGAGACCTAGAGCCAAACAAAGATACAGGTCAGCCCTGGCTGGTGTGGCTCAGTGGATTGAACACGGGCAAGTGAACCAAAGGGTTGCCGGTTCAATTCCCAGTCCAGATACATGCCTGGGTTGCAGGCCAGGTCCCCAGTAGGGGGCGCATGAGAGGCAACTACACATTGATGTTTCTCTCCCTCTTTCTCCCCTTCTGTCTAAAAATAAATACAATTAAAAAAGAAAGAAAGAAAGAAAGAACGAACAGAGGGACAGAAAGAGGCAAAGAAACACAAAGACAAAGCAAGTAACTGAGTCCAGGGTTAAGTAAGTGAATGAATGAGTTAGACTGACTCACTGAATGAATGAGTATGTAGTTGGGTCACACATGAACATATCACCCAAGATGAGCCCATCAAAATCAATCCTGGGCTTTTGCTGAGATTCTCAGGAAGAGGTACTTTTCTTTTTTACCTCTGGGGTGGTGGGAGGTAACTGTGCAGGGGAGGGGAGCTCTTTCTTTTCCCCTTTGAGGGGAAAAAGCCACCTGAGAGTGAGGCTAACCCAGAACCAGGAATAGAAAAACACATTCACAGTGTCTGCTAAGCACCTGGATCCAGCTGTGCCTGAAGCTTGTTAGTTATGAAAGCAAATAAATATCCTTCTGACTTGCTCGTGTTTGATTTGTGAGAAAGAATAAGCCAACAGTGAAACAAAGGAGGACACAGGACACCTCCCCTCCAGCTGTGACTGTGCACTGGTGCTGGTGGGTGTCTCCACGGGAGTCCAACTCTCTCACCAGGGCAGTGGCACCCACGAGGGACTCCTTGGCTAGTGCATGGCGCAGAGCCACGAAAAGGCCTGGAATGTCTTGCCTCAGGTAGAGCACCTCGCCCACACCGCCTGTGAAGTCCACGAAAGCCTCATTCATGTGGCCTCCTCGCATCACTTCGTAGGAGCCGTGGAGCCTGCGGGAGCAAGTCTGGCATGGGGGGGTGGTCTGAGGCATGTACAAGCATCTCAGGATTTGGGGACCTCTGTCCCAGGGTGTGGGGTCCCAGGGTCTTACCAAAATCTGCACACTTCTGAGGTGGGGGACTGTGACACACTCTGGAAGCCTTTGGACCCTGGGCCACCAGAACTGCATGATTGGGGAGTCTCAGGACAGCTCTGCCAGAATTCGGGGCACCCTGGGGCTGTCTGATGCTCAGAATCTCTGGAGATAGATGTCTGCTTTGGGGATAATCCTCATGGGGCTTTCAGATCCACAGGATGGGGGAAAGATTTGAGGGTCCCAGGGCTTATACCCAACACTTTGGAGGTGCTTTGGGTTTCTCAGTGGATCAGGAGAGATTGTCTGAGATTACAGTTTCCCCAAGGGGATAAATGTTAGGTTCCGTGACTCTAGGGCCTGATAAGAAATTTCAGGCTCTTTAAGAATTCTGGGTCTTTGGGGGGGTCTCTGAGAATGTTTTGTGTGATGCTTTGGTGGAGGAAGGTGTTTACAATTTGGAAGGCCTCAGGGGATGGTGTGACAATTGGGTCCCAGGGGCTGTGACTTGGTTTAGATCCTTAGCTGGGTGTCTAGAAGATCCCGGAAGTCAAGGGGCTCCGGGGATCCCATGGGGCTGGGACTTCGGGCTGCAGCTTGGGGTAGGGGTTGGGGCCCTTACTTGGCGTAGGCCTTTTCCAGAAGGGGGGCCCAGAACTCATTCCGCTGTTCGGAGCGCAGGAACATCAGCTTCCCCTCACGCACAGGTAGCTTGTCGTCCACCACGACGTCCACCCAGTGGCCGAACTGCCAGAGCTGGTGGGGGAAGGGGCAGGGCCCTGGCTTGGCTTCCAACCTCCAACCCCTCCTGGGCCCTAACCTCTGACCCCTGGCCTTGCCATACCTGTCCAAAATTCCAGTCCCCAGGGAGCGGTATCAACTATGAAATTCATGTCACCTGGGGGAAATTGAGGCACGAACAGAAAAGGCCAAGCTTTACCTGGAAGTGGAAGATGCCAGCGTAGCCGTCTTGGAAACCCTGTCCAGGCGGCACCACCCGACACAGGAGTCGGGGGTACAGAGTGAGGGAGGCGGCGGCCGCAAGAAACCAACAGTTACCTTAGAGGAAAGAAGGAGACTAAGGCCCAGGGACAGGAGAGACTGTGGGGGACGCTGCAGAGTGGGGAGGTGGAGCCAGCGGGTGCAGAGGGGGACAACGAAGGCAGAGGTGTCAGGGTCCCAACTGCAACTTGCTGGGTCTGGGGGCTCTAGAAGCGTTCAGTGGTCTCACCCAGACTCCCCTGACACACGTCTGTTCGGCTCATATCCTCACAGATGAACTGGGGCTCGGCACAGAACTCCTGGGGGAGAAGGGGTTTCAGGCCTCAGCCAAGAAGGGGCGGGAAGGAGCAGCTGGGAGGTCAGATGTCTGAGTCCCCTCCTGCCCTCTCAGCTCCAGAGTAATGAGTGCCTCCAATGCAATGAGAGGCTCCTAAAACCCGTGGGCAGGGAGCAGGCTTCCCTGGACCTTCCCGGACCCAGGATGGCTGAGCCTGCACTAAGCTGGTCCCACAGTGACCCCTCCTCCCTCGGACCCAGGAGCCCAGGCCCCCAGCCCCTCCTCCCTCGGACCCCGGAACCCAGGCCCCCAGCCCCTCCTCTCTCAGACCCCGGAACCCAGGCCCCCAGCCCCTCCTCTCTCGGACCCCGGAACCCAGGCCGCCAGCCCCTCCTCCCTCGGACCCAGGAGCCCAGGCCCCCAGCCCCTCCTCTCTCGGACCCCGGAACCCAGGCCCCCAGCCCCTCCTCTCTCGGACCCCGGAACCCAGGCCGCCAGCCCCTCCTCCCTCGGACTCAGGAGCCCAGGCCCCAGCCCCTCCTCCCTTGGACCCAGGAGCCCAGGCCCCCAGCCCCGCCTCCCTCGGACCCCGGAGCCCAGGCCCCAGCCCCTCCTCCCTCGGACCCAGAGCACAGCTCCCAGCCAAACTTTACATGGGGCCTCATCCATTTCACCCCTTTGGCCTTCTCTGAATCTGGCCCTAGCTGGTCATAGCCAAGAGCATCAGGGCCAGCAGGGAAGTAGGGATCACGAAACAGGATCCCCTCATCCAGGCAGGTTGCTCGGATTGCCTCATAGCTCTGGCCTCTAAAAGGCTTTGGTTCCCAGGATCCAGGTCCTGCCTCTTCATCTACCAGCTGGATGGTGACCTTTCCGCTGCCACACGCCATCTGAATGCTCTGGGCTCACAGGCCGTCCCCAGGTCCTTTAACCCCCTGAGTCAGGGGGGTGGGGCTTCCCCTCCTTCTGAGTCCCGATGGGGGTCTTTAGGCAGTGAGAAGCCTTCCCTCATTAATACTAATTGATGGTTTGGGGTGCAGGAGAGCATGGACGCCTGTTCAGTGGTTTCCTCCCCAGGGCGTGGGGCCTTCAGTTGTGGCCAGGATAGCAGCTTAATAGGCTTGGTCAGCAGCAGGAGAGAAGGAGGGCAGAGCCTAGGTAGGACAGGCTGCCACCGTGGGGGTTCCTAGAAGATCAGTGTGAGGGGCATGTTTCTGAAGCCTTGTCCCAGCATGTCTCCCTCTTCAGGCCTGGGAGGGCAGTCAGTCCACTGCTGTGCCTGTCTCTCCCTCTTTCCACCCGACACTCTCTCTTGCTGCCTGCCAGTGCATCTCTTCTTCGTCTTGGCCTCACTCTCTTTGCCCATCTCTCTCTTCTTCTCCATCTGTTTTTTGCTTGTTTGTCTTTGTCTCCCTTGTCTCCATCCCTCCCTCTTTGTCTCCCTGTGTCTCTGTTTCTCACTGTGCCTATCTTGTGCACGCCTCACTGTCTGTTCCTCTCCATCCTTCTCTCTGTCCTTGTAACCCCTCAGCCAACCACAGCAGGACCCCGAGCCACCTGGATCGCCTCCCCAACAAGGCAGACCTCAGCCTGGTGGCCCCGGGCAGGGCTGACCCCGGAAGGGGGCTCTAGGCTGGGAGCTGAGCCCACCAGTGACCTTGATACCCCGCACTGCCTGCACACAGCTCAGGGTCTGGGGGAGCAGTTTTTCCCCAAAGGGATGCTGTGGCCATTGGAGGAAATGGGTGAAATCGCTTCTGAGAGGCCAGAAATTCACCGGTTTCATCCCAGCAGAACCCCACCCTCAGCACAGGTCTCCTGCCCTGGCAGAACTTTGTCACCTCTGTGGCATCCAGATGTGCTTCAGCTTTCTGGTATGCTTCCCTCCAAATGGACCAATAAATATAAAACAGGCTTTCCTCCCGTAGATTGTCAAGACCATCCCCACCTAAGTGAGTCAGGTGACAGCGGTGGGTAGGAGACAGAGGGCCGGGATTCGAATTCCAACTCTACCACTTGGGTAAGTCACTTCACCTCTCTGTGCCTCAGTTTCTCATCTCTATAATGGGGGCAATAATAGGACCTACATTGGAGCAGCGTCGTGAGAAGCAAGTGGGTTAATATGTGGGACACCTTCAGAGTGGTGCTTGACAGAGTAGGTGCTCAATGAACACCAGGTGTGACGGCTATGAACCGAGTCCCACCCATGCTCACCCATCACTTCTAGCCCCTGTTTCTGCCACTTCAGTCACCTCCTCCCTCCCGCTATATGTTCACGTTCTCACCCCAGGAGGTCATAGCCCTCTCCCCTTTTATCTTCCCCAAAGTACCACTAACAGAAGAAGGAAGCTTTTAATAAAACCTGACTGACATTTTGCAGTAACCAGGCAACAGCTGCTTGTGAAAACTGCCTGTCAGGTCACCAGGCCTCTGGTTCACTGCCATCCCGCCCCTTCCCGCCCCCTTCCGGTCTCTTCCCGCCCCTTCCTGGCTGTCCATCCGCAGGCCCCTCCTGGCCTCTGCTCCTCCCCGCTGCCTGTTGCTGCTACGTTGCTGGGCTCTGCTCACATCTCTCGAACAAGCATTCTCTTGATCATTCTCTTTAGCACCCGTTACATCCAGGGTCCCAGAAGTGCCTTCCCCAGCCAACGTAAGAAAACGCATTGATGCCGTTGTACTGGGTGTCTGCTGCTTTGCGAGCCCAGCACCCCCTACCTCTTTTTCTGGAATCAACACCCCCATTATGTTTTAGGGACCCATCCACCTTATGCTCAAGCCACGCGGCTGGGGTAGGGCTGGCCCAGACCAGCCCTTCAGAGCAGCGCACGTGCTGGCCACGCCCCCGGCCACACCCCTCGGCCTGTGCCAGCGAGTCTCAGGGCGGGGCTTCTCTCTACCCCGGGCCACTGGGCGGGTGGGTGGTAGGCCGGGAGTGGCCAGGCTCCACCAGAGTGCCCCAAGAGCACAGAGCCCGCAACCCAGATGTGCTTGAAATCAGACTTTTACTATTAATGGAGCCAATATCGGCCTTCTCTTTTTCCCAGTTTTTATTATTTTAGTTTTATTTCATTGTGTTTTATGTATTTTCTCACTAGCACCTTCCCAGTTCACTGGCATGGGTTCTGCAGCAGTGCGCCGCCTGAAGGTCCCTACGGAGTGAGACCCGCCACCGCCTCGGCGTGAGGGGCCCACCTGGTGCCAGTGTCCTCCGTCTGCACCGCTGTTGCCGTATGTAACCAACAAAGCGCAGATGTCCATCTTCACCAGGTTAAGGCGGCACTTGAGCCATTAAAAAGGAGAGCCCCTCTCTGACTCACAGAGAGAGCGGGCATTTGTTACACAAGTAACAGCAGATGCTTGCCGCTTACTGCGTTCTCGCCGTGACCGCGCACCAGGCACTGTTCTAAGCACTTCACAGAGCGACCTCCTGGAGTCCTCACAGAAACCGTGAGAGGGGTCTCCGTCAGCTCTGGCTGCCACTGCAAACGCCGTAGACTGGGGGCTCGCACCACAGATGTTTACTTCTCAGTTCTGGAGCCTGGGAGTCCCAGAGGGTGCTGCCAGCACGGCTGGGCTCTGCGGGCGCAGACTGCTGCCCCTTTGCTGTGCCTTCCCATGAGAGAGCTCTAGTCTTGTCCTCCTCATAGGGACACCGATCCTGTCATGGTGGCCCCACCTCATGACCCTGCCTAAATCTAATTACCCCCCAGAGCCCCCAAGTACATCACATTGGGGGTTAGGGCTTCAGCATATGAATTTGGTTGGGGATGGGGGCACGAACATTCAGTCCATAACAAGAATAAGCCTCAGAGTGATCTCCACTTTACAGAGGAGGAGGCGGAGGCACAGAGAAGTCCATGCCTGCACAGTTGCAGAATCAAGATTTAAATTAAGTGGTCGGGCTTGCGATCACAATGAATTGACTCCCAAAGGAATCAAAATATACAAAGAGCTCCTATAAATAAACAACAGTGGATCCAATAGAAAATGAGAAAAAAAAAACATGAATAAGCAATCACAGGTTCAGTGGCAAATAAGCATGTGAAATCATGCTCAACCTTAAAGAAATGCTAATTAAGATCATATGAAATACCGTTAGATCAGGAAGAAAGTTAGGGAGTCTGAAAATGCCAAGCGTTGGCAGGGGTGTGGAGCAACAGAAGCACCATTGGGGAGGTGGAACTGGTGCAAACACTGTGGAAGACAGCTTGGCGTTGCTCAGTCAGTGTCTACCCTGTGACCCAGCGATTCCACTCCCAAGAAAATGTATCCTAAAGAAATACATGCGCACGCATCCCAGGAGACACATGCAACAATGTTCGTAGCGGCACACTTTGTGACAGCAAAACCCTGAAAACAACTCAGATATTCACCGTCAGTCAAATGAGAAAATTCATCAAAGAGAAGACAACACAGAAGTGAAAACTGGATGAACTGGATGCAACCTGTCTGAGTCTTAGCAGCATAATGTTGAGTGAAAAAGACAAGGCTCAGAAGAATACCAATGGTGTGACTCTGTTCTTTAAAAAGTACTTATCGGCACAAACAATTTTAAACATAAAGCAGACAAAACAGTGCGATAACCCCCCACATCCCCATCTTCCAGCTTCAACAATTGTTAACTCAAGCAAATCTAGCTTTGCCTATGCCCTATCTCCCCCCACATCATCTTGAAGAAATTTCAGACACCATTTCAATTCCTCAGTGATTATTTCAATGTATTTCTCTGAAAATATGAAAACAAAATCATAACCTGAATACCACGGTCACCCCAAGAAAATTATTCATATAAATCATCCCTTAAAATCATCAGTCTGTATTCACATTTCCAATTGTCTCATAACTGTCATAAAATTGTTAGTAACTTATTTGAATCAAAGCCCAAGTAAGGCGGATTCACTGCAATTGATTGACATATTTCTTAAATCTCTTAGAGCAGCGACTTTCGATTGGTGCGCGGCAGCTGAGAGACACACTGGTGCGCCACAAGGATTTTTCAACCACGCAGCATCTCACTATTTCGTCGGCAGCACGTACCTCTTTTCCCTTAGACTGTAAACTTTAAAAACGACAGTAGTCAACACAATAGTAGCCATATGGTGTGAAGGAATCAGAATTATACCTACTTTTTGTCAGATTGGCAAAAAATATCATATATTTTTTGGTGTGCTGCAGAATCTGTAGGGTTTTTTTTTCTTTCAGCTCTTTTTTTCCCTTCTAATTATTTTGCTGAAGACCCAGATCGTTTCTCCTGGAGTTTCCCAGTCTGGGTCTGGCTGGCATTTACCGCCTAGTGGCATTGAATGCGTGCCTCTCTCTCCTGCCATCCCTGTAAACTGAGCCTGAGCTCTAGATACTTCCTCTGGTGCAGGCTCGGTCTCTGGGCACGATGACTTCCTAGGAGGCGCTTGGTTTCTCCATCTGGTTGTGTCTGCATTCACGACGTTAGCCACAGGTGCATACTCCCTCCACCCATTGAGTCAAGATAGGGATGGCAAAATGGTAATGTTCTGTTTCTAGCATTTCACCTTCATGTAGTGGCTAGAATGTTGTGTAAAGGGACTCTTCCCCTCGCCTGCTGTTCAGGTGCCCTAAGGTATGGTTCCTAAAAGAAAGAAGCTACTTCTGTGACCCTTTCTCTTTATTTATCACTTGTCAGAGCAACACTTGTTTATTAAAGAGTGTATGTGTCAGAATTCCCTTTATTTAAAAATAAAGATTTATTTATTTTTAGAGAAAGGGGAAGGGAGGGAGGAGGAGAGGGAGAGAAAGGGAGAGAAACATCAATGTGTGAGAGACGGGGGACCTGGCCCTGACTGGGAATTGAACCAGTGACCTTTCGCTTTGTAGGACAATGCCCAACCCACTGAGCCACACCAGTCAGGGCCAGGGTTCGTTTTGACAGCTTTCAGTACAACACACTACCTGGTAGTGAGGTTATGGGGGGGAAAAGCCTACCTTCAATTCTTGGCAGCTACCGATACCTTCCAAACAGACCTGATATGAGACCGTGACTAGCCTGGCTTACGTCCACTTGCATCGGAGGCCAGTGTGCTGCAGAATGAAGGCCACGCAGAGGGTAGGCAGAGCTGAGACCCGACCAGCCCACCAGCTAGAGACAAAGCAGATGTGGATGATGGTTAATAGCAGGCAGGGAAAAAGGGGGTTCACAAACTGTTTTGTATGTTTGATGAAGTCCCAGCAGGCTAGCCTTCTACGTGCTCCGAGCTCACCTGTCATAAAAGGTGCAGGTGAGGTAAACTTGACCAGGTTATTTTTTTTATCCTCACCTGAGGACATTTTTAAATTTTCATTGCTTTTAGAGAGAGAGGAAGAGGGGGAGAGAGAGAAACATCAACTGGTTGCCTTCTTGTGTGCTCCCCAGTGATCAAACCTGTAACCTGTGTATGTACCCTAACCAGGTATCAAACCCATGACCTTTCAGTCTACGGAACAACGTTCCAACCAACTGAGCCACGACAGCCACATTTAGTTAGCCGTATAGCTGGCATCAGGTGACCAGAATGCTTCTGGAACTACTAACTGAATGCAGGAATGCTGCGGGCGCTGCCCCTGACAGTGAACATGGAAGCTTACGTACTGTTCAAACAGGAGTGGGAAGTGTCTACAGTATTTTAGCCAACACCGCATGCTACTGATTTCACCAACAACAGCCCATTTTTAACACATGCTATGCTAATTATTAATAAGCCACTTAATATACAAATGAAAACCTATTTCTAACACTCATCAAGCTGATTAATGAAGCCTTTGAGGTTTCTTAGAGATAAGTAGTTTAAGCCCTTGCAGTAATTGCCGATTTGGCTTTTGATCAGACGCTGGCTGACTATTCTGAAGTGTATATTCCAGCTCAGGTCAACCGATGTCATTTAAATGACACAATTTTCTGGAAAGATTTTATTTATTTATTTTTAGAGAAAGGGAATGTCTTATCTGGGGGACAGGGGAAAGGAGGGAGAAAGAGAGGGAGAGAAACAGTGATATGAGAGAGAAACATCAATTGGTGGCCTCTTGTACATGCCCCAACCAGGGACTGAACCCACAGCCCAGGTACGTGTCCTGACCCAGATCAAACGGGACACCTTTTGCTTTTCCAGATGATGCCCAACCCACTGAGCCACACTGGTCAGGGCTGACAAATATTTATATCACTCTGTGTATTGAGTTGAGTTCCTTAGAAACAGACTGAGAGACAAAAAGTTGCACGCAGAAAGGCTACTGGGAAGTAGCCTCAGGCAATACTCCCAAAAGGAAGCGAAGGGGACAGAACTGGACAGAGAGGAAGGCCCACAGCCTGGTGGGAAGGAAGCCTCAGACAATGCACCTGGGAGCTCGGGGGCTGGGGTGGCCACTCAGAGTTGTCCCACATCAAGGCAAGGGGACCAGACCTCTGTATCCCAGGACCACCTCTTGTTGTCATGGACCACCCCCGGGGAGGGGCAAAATGATGGGTAAGCAATTCCCTGTGGCCAAAGGCACCTCCCAGCGAGGGGCACACTGTGAGATGTGAGCTGCCCAAAGCCCAGCATTTCCTATCTCTGTCCACGAAGAGGGCTTGTCTGGGGAACTTTTCTATCAGTTTGTAATTGTTTCAAAGTCAGAACAAATGTTACTAAAAATTATTATTAAAAAATAATTCTGCAGGCTGGGCTGGCCTTGTCTCCTCCATGCTGATTTGGTGGCCTCATGGGGGCCTCAAGTACTGGGGACGGAGGGGCAAAGAGTAGCAATAAAACTCTAAGCTATATCAACAGAAACTGGAATGAGTTACCAGGAAGACAGAATACTTATATTATCTTCTTATTACATGGGGAGAGTTAACAGATAACATTTAATCCCTGACTTTGATAATTAAGCAACCATAGGTTCAAGCATGTGCTTAAAAACGTTATAGTTAATCACTAGTAGAAGAAGAACAGAACGTTTAACTTTCAAGTCAGTGGAATAGCATAAAAAGAAAAGAGAAGAATAAAAATAAAGTCAAAATAAATAAACAAATACTGCTGAAGTTTTTTAACAGTTGGGAAAAATCAATCCAAACCTTACTTCCTTATACAAATTACCTCATTCTACACACTCAATAATTCCAAATGGGTCAAAGACCATGTAGAAACCAACTGAAATATAGTTATATTGTGACATTCTTTTGAGTTAAAAAAGCTATTGTAATAATCAAAAAAAGAGAAGAAAAGATCTATCTGGCAAAAGTCAAAAAACAAAGAAAAAATTTGGAAACTGTAAAGCATGAAACTGACATAAATAAAGGCTGCGTATTGGTTACAGCAATCACAACATAACAAAATTACAACACACCTATTTATACATGCGTGTAAAACGTACTAGGGTAAGTCAACAAACAAAATTACATGACAGTGATGGTTGCACAGCCCAGCGAACATTCGAGACAACGCTGACTCATATGCTTTGTGTGAGTGAGCTGTATGGTGTGTGAACTATATCTCAGCTGTTACTTGAAAAATCCAATGGGGATTGTACTTTGGGGGGAAGAAGGAGAGTTGAAACAGTCATTCTGAAGTATCACTGAAGAAAAATGGAATAAGTAGGACTTACCACACGAGATATTAATGTGTGCTATCAAACCAGAATAAAGCATTCTAGTAACACAGACTTAGAATTGGAGAGGAGAGACAACCTAGGAATTCACACCGTCGCAGTCAACAGCTTGGTGCCTGCTTAGGTTGTCCACTCACGGCAATGACACAGCACCAACGGGTTGTCAGTCAACACTGTGAAAAACAGATCAATTCTAGATGGATTAGAGAATAAAATTTAAAATGTACAAAGAACTGAAAATACCTCAGAGTTGAAAAGAATTTTACAAGCATTAAACCAACATATGAAATCTCAAGGGAAAGGCAGTAGATGAGACTACGAAAAAATCAAAGCTTCTGCACATCAGAGAAGCTTTGGAACAATATTTAAATGCAAGTGGTAATACGAAACAGGGAAATATGTGCAACATGCTTGCAGCATCATTAATAAAGAATTCTGACAAACAAATACTCAAAACTCCACAATAGTGAAATGGATATATACAAAAGCAGTAAAATCGACTGATTAAAATGTGGAGAAATACATTAATAAACATTTAAAATGTTTTAACAACAGTGAGATATTTTGGCTATAATATTCAAAATTGACAAGTGTATTATTGGTCCAGTTTCTCTAGGGAAACAGAATCAATATTAATTAATTCACTCATTACAGGGATTGGCACACACAGTTATGGAGGCTGAGAAGTACTGCAGTTGCTGTCTGCAAGCTAGAGAGCCGTGAAAACCTGTGGTGTCATTCAGTCTGAGCCTGAGGACCAGAGGAGCAGATGGCAGCTCCCAGTCCAACTCTCGGGCTGGAGGCCTGAGAAGAGTGGGGGGCAGGGGGACGCTGGTGTAACTCCTGGAGTCCCAAGTCCCAAGATCCAGGAGCTCTGATGTCCAAGGGCAGGAGAAGATGGATGACACAGCTCAAGAAGACAGAGATTTCCCCCTTCCTCTGCCTTTTTTTTTTCTGCTTAAGCCCTCTAGGATTGTATAACGTCTGCCCACATTGGCAAAGGTGGATCTTCTTTACTTGGTCCACTGATTCTAACGCTAACATCTTCTAGAGCACCCTCACAGACACACCCAGAAATGATGTTACACCAGCTATCTCTGGGCATCCCTTAGTCTTGTCAAGTTACCCCATAAAATTGACCATCACAGTCAAGTTAGCAGCCCCCTGTTTAGATGGCTGTGGCTTCACTGACGGGCTGACTCTGACCTCATGAGAGCCCCTGAGCCACAGCCCTCCAGGTGGGCCAGTCCCAGATTCCTAACTTCAAAAACTATGTTAAGATAATAAATCCTTATTGTTTTATGGTACTAAGTTAAAGGGTTACTTGTTATATAGCAGTACATAACTAATACTTGTCAGACTGGATAAGAAAGCAAGATTCATGTCATCTTCAAAGACACAATTTAGATCTAAAGAGTCAATAAGTTGAAAGGAAAAATATATACAATGCAAACAGTAAACACAGAAGAGATAGAACGACAATATTACTATCAGACACAATAGCTGTTAAAAGCAAGTTGACTAGAGACAAAGTGGTGGGACATTTCATAATAATAAAATGGTCAGTACATCAGCTATAGCAAGTATAAAGGTGTACTGTAACAGAGCTCCAAACTATATGACGTAATTCAAAGGACAAACAACTAACAATCATAATTGTACACTTGGCTGATGTGGCTCATTCGGTTGAGCATCATCTTGCAAACCAAATGTCACCGGTTCAATTCCCAGTCAGGGCACATACCTGGGCTGTGGACCAGGTTCCTGGCTGACAGCGTGTGAGAGGCAACTGATCGATGTTTCTCTCACACATCAGTGTTTCTCTCCCTCTCTTTCTCTCTTCCTTCCCTACTCTCTAAAAATATATAAATGAAATATTTTTAAAAACAGTCATAATTGTAGATTTCAATACCTCTATTTCAGTAATTGATAAAAACAACCAACCAAAATTAGTAAGGATATAGAACGCATGAATACTGTCAGTCAGTTTCACTTAACACTCCATCTTAACAAAAGAAAATATACATTATTTTCACACACTTGGAAAATTCTCCAGAGTGGACCATTTGCAAGGCCATAATATAAGCCCTACTAACTTTATACAAGTTGAAATCACACAAAGTATGTTCTTTAATCATAGTAGAACTAATCTAGAATCTAGATTATAAAAATAAATTTAGGAGTCTCTAAATACATGGAAATTAAACAACACATTTTTAGATGTGTCAAAAAAAACTGAAAGAGAATTTAGGAAATATCTTGAGCTGAATAAAAAACAAAAAGCAAAATGCACAGGATGCAGCTACAGCAATATATAGAGGGAAATTTATATAGCTTTAAATGTATAAGAGAAAGGGAGAAAACTTAAAATCAACCTAAGTTTCTACTTCAAGAATAAGAAAAAACAATAAATAGAACTCAAAATAAATGGAAAGAAAGGAAAGCTAAAGATCAGAGTGAAAATCAGTGAAGAAAAAAAATATAAAAGCAATAGAGAAAATCAATGAAACTAAAATCAGTAAACTTTTGCTAGATCGAGGAAGATAAAATAACAGAAAAGACAAAAATTCCCAAAATCAAGAATAAAGGAACTTCCAGTCAAATGGAGGTGTAGGTAAACACAACTTGCCTCCTCACACAACCACAGCAGAAATTACAACTAAACTACAAAACAACTATCACTCAGAACTGCCAGAAAATCAAGCTATATGGAAGTCTGACAACCAAGGAATTAAAGAAGTCACATCCATTCAGATAGGTAGGAGATGCAGAGATGCAGAATGGGCTGGTCCCACACTCAAGTGTGGTAGGTAAAAATTGGGAGGGATATCACAGGAAGAGGGATCCCAGCTTCACACCAGACCAAAGAGACCTAGGTTCCAGCAACAGGAAGGTAAGTCCCCATAACTTCTGGCTTTAAAAATCAGTGGGGGTAGAGGCAGAGGAAGAAATTGCAGGATTCTCATGTGTTTCCTCTTAAAGGGCCTGCAGTAGACTTACTCAGACTCACTCCCTCTAGGTCCAGCCCTGGAGCAGCATCTGGAAAGGTACCAGTGGCATACGGAGAGGAACTGAGGTGTTTGGCATCAGGGTCAGAACTGGGGGACAGCTTCCTCCCAGACAAAATGCCAGAGGCCAGGCAGCAGCCGTTATTCCACTTCTGAGCCCTCCCCTACACAGAGCCACAGAGTGGTGGCACCATATCTAAGATTCCACCAACCTGGTTCAAATGGGTTGCCCCATCCTGGTGATTGCCTAAGGCTCTGCCACTTACGGTCCCACCCAAGTAGTAAACAGTGGCTTTTCTACATTAGGCCGCACTACCAAGACATGGAGTCAAAGCAGCTCTACCTAACACATAGAAACAAACAGCGAGGCTGCCAAAATGAGGAAACAAAGAAATATGGCCTAAATGAAAGAACAGATCAAAACTCCAGAAAAAGAACTAAACAAAATGATGATAAGCAATCTATCAGATGCAGAGTTAAAAACACTGGTTATTAGGATGCTCAAGGAACTCAGTGGGTACCTCAACAGCATAAAAATGATCCAATCAAAAATGAAAGTTACAGTAACTGAAATAAAGAAAAGTTTACAGGGAATTAACAGTGGAGTGGATGAAGCCAAGAATCAAATCGATGATTTGGAACATAAGGAAGAAAGAAACATTCGGTCAGTGGGAGAACCAAGATGGCGGTGTAGGCAGACACACTGAGCCTCCTCGCACAACCAGAACTGACAGAGAATCGAACGGCAAGGGGGTCCGACACCAAGGAAATAAAAAATAAACATTCATCCAGACCGGTAGGAGGGGCGGAGACGGGCACTGGGGTGGAGAGGACTCGCGTGGCTATGGCGGGACAGAGACTGACGGAGTGTGGGACGAACGGTGCAGGCAGTCTGACCACTAGCAGACCCTGCCACCCCACATTGGCGCACAGATAAACCGAGAGGGCCGGACTCAGAGTGGTGGAGAGCGGGGCAGGCAGTGTGGTGGGTAGCACCCAGCGGCCCCACACTCATGCACAGATAAACCGGACAAATATCGGGGAGTGAAGCAGACCACGCAACCCAGGGCTCCAGCACGGGGAAATAAAGCCTCAAACCTCTGATTGAAAGTGCCCGTGGGGGTTGGGGTGGCAGCAGGAGAGACTCCCAGCCTCACAGGAGAGGTGGTTGGAGAGACCCAAAGGGGCCTAGGGTGTGCACAAGCCCACCCGTTCGGGAACCAGCACCAGAGTGGCCCAGTTTGATTGTGCGTAGCAGAGTAAAATATTGAAATCCGGTGGAGAGTGGAGCAGGCACCATTGCTCCCTCTCAGCCCCTCCCCCAGGTACAGTGTCACAGGGCAGAGCCCAGCATTACCCCACCGGGGTGAACACCTAAGGCTCCGCCCCTTAAAGTAACAGACATGCCAAGACAAACAAAAAAAAAATGGCCCAAATGACAGAACACTTCAAAGCTCCAGAAAAAATACAACTAAGCGAGGAAGAAATAGCCAACCTATCGGATGCACAGTTCAAAACCCTGGTTATCAAGATGCTCACAGACTTGGTTGAATCTGTTCGAAAACCAGATGAAAAAATGAAGCCTATGCTAAGAGAAACAAAGGAGAATGTATAGGGAACCAATAGTGATGCGAAGGAAACTGGGACTCAAATCAATGGTGTGGACCAGAAGGAAGAAAGAAACATCCAACCAGAAAAGAATGAAGAAACAAGAATTCGGAAAAATGAGGAGAGGCTTAGGAACCTCCAGGACACCTTGAAACGTTCCAACATCCGAATTATAGGGGTGCCAGAAGGAGAAGAGGAAGAACAAAAAATTGAAAACTTATTTGAACAAATAATGAAGGAGAACTTCCCTCATCTGGCAAAGGAAATAGACTTCTGGGAAGTCCAGGAAGCTCAGAAAGTCCCAAAGAAGCTGGACCCAAGGAGGAACACACCAAGGCACATCATAATTACATTACCCAAGATTAAACGCAAGGACCTACATCCAAGATTACTGTATCCAGCAAAGCTATCATTTAAAATGGAAGGGAAGATAAAGTGCTTCTCAGATAAGGTCAAGTTAAAGAAGTTCATCATCACCAAGCCCTTATTATATGAAGTGTTAAAGGGAGTTACCTAAGAAAAAGAAGATCAGAAATAGGAACAGTAAAAATGACAGCAAACTCACAGTTATTAACGACCACACATAAAACAAAAACGAGAGCAAACTAGGCAAACAACTAGAACATGAGGGTTGTCAATAAGGGAGTGGGAGGGGGAGAGGGGGGGAAAGGTACAGAGAATAAGTAGCATAGATGATAGGTGGAGAATAGACAGGGGGAGGGTAAAAATAGTGTAGGAAATGTAGAAGCCAAAGAACTTATAAGTATGACCCATGGACATGAACTATGGGGGGGGGGAATGTGGGAGGGAGGGGGGTGGGCAGGATGGAGTGGAGTGGGGGGGGGAAATGGGACAACTGTAATAACATAATCAATAAATATATTTTTTAAAAAATTGTGACCTTAGGGAGGCAAAGTTTTCTTAAACGGATACCAAACCACAAACCATAACAGAAAAAAAAATTGATAATGTAGATGTCATGAATTAAACACATCTGTTCTGAGAAAAACACTGTTCAGACAATGAAAAGGCCAACCACAGGTAAGGAGAAAATATTCACAGTACGCATATGTGACAAAGAAACTACATGCAAAAATGTAGACAACTCTTGTAACTGAATAATCAGAAAACAAGCAATCCAATTAAAAATGGGCAAACGATTTGAACAGACAGTTCACAAAAGGAAATACACAAATTCCATTAAGCATCAGCAGTGACAGAAAAATGCAGATTAAAACCACAATGAGGTGACAACGAACGACCCCTGGGATGTCCAAAGTGGAAATGGACACACAGAAATCTGACACCACCACCTGTCGTGGGCGTGTGATGTGGCGCTGGGACGTTCAGCAGGACGGCCCCCCCACACACACACACTGGGAAGCAGGTGGGCAGTTTCTTACAAACTTAAGCAGATGCTGATCCCATGACTCAGCGACTCAGCTGCTAGGCATTGGCTCAAGACAAATCAAAACATATGTTCCCACAAAGACGTGATCCTACGGCCTAATGCATAGTCACCAAGTCTGGAAACAACAATGTCCACCAACAGGTGACTGGATGAACAACCGGTGGTCAGTCGCAGGACGGATTACTGCTCAGACGGCAAGGGATGACTTACTGATACCTGCAGACAGGTGAAGGAACACCCAGAGACGTTGTGCCGAAAGAAAGGAGCCAGACAGAAAGGGTCATGGCCCCTACATCTACGCCAGTGGTAGGGTGGGGGACACTGCTTCTTCAGGACCACAGAGCGCAGATGGGTGGTTGCCAGGCGCCCAGGGTGTGCCTGGGCGGGGCCGCTGGAACCGTCCGGAGCCCTGACTGCGCTCCTGGGCACGCTCCGGGTGGATTTATCGAAACTCGTGGAACTGCACACCAGGAAAGGGCGGATTTCACTGTGTGTACGTGACACCTCAGTGAAGTTGTTATTTAAAAAGCAAAACAAACCTCGATTTCCCAGGAGTTTAGATCCCCGAGCTGTGGGATCACATTCACCTGGCTCTGGTCCTGCTGCGCCAGTTGCGTGATGTGTGACCCTGAACAGGTCACTGAGTCTTCTTGTGCATCGGATGCCTTGTTCGCAAAATAGAAATAATGAGAGTACCTACCTCAGAGGGTCATTTTAAGGGTTGAAAGTGTAATTCACACAGTAACTAACATAGTAGGGACTCAGGAAATGTTAGCTATTGAGATACATATATATGAATCCTAAGTTTCCCCAAAATACACAGTGTAAATTATTATAGAAAAAGACTAGAAGGAAACATACTAATATATATTAAGCATAATTATTTCAGAAGACTGAAATTGTGGGTGATTTTAAATTTCTTATTCAAAATCCTGTATACATTTTATAATCTGAAAGGAGATTATTAAAAATTCTTTTTACTTTTTGATTTTTCTTATACTTTTTTAAATTTATAGACAGAGAGGAAGGGAGAAAGAGAGGGACAGAAGCATCGATAAGTTGCCTTCCATATGCCCCCCAAATGGGGACCAAACCCACAACCCAGGCATTTGCCCTGACCAGGAATCGAACTGACAACCTTTCAGTTTGTGGGATGATGCCTAACCAACTGAGCCACATTGGCTGGGGCACACTTTTTGATTTTTTTTTTTTTTTTGAGAAAGAGAGAAAAACATCTGTTTGTTGTTTCACTTATTTAGGCATTCATTGGTTGCTTCTTGTATGTGTCCTGACCGGGGATTGAACCCACAACCTGGATTATCAGGACCATACATTGAGCACTGAGCTACCCAGTCAGGGCCTGAGTGGAGATTACTATAAAAGATAAAAAGCTATTGGCTGACATAGGTCCCAGGACATTCACTAGAGCATGGTTTGGTTGTAGGAGATGCTGTGACACCACCACCTTCCTCCTTGGGATGGAGCACTGGGCACCCAGCAAAGTGAATGAAGGCAGACACACGTACGTAGCTAAGTGACAAAAATGAGGTCAGTGGGTGCAGGGAGCTACTGTTAATGCAAGGAGAGCGGAGAAACAGCATGTGCTTATATTTACAAGAGCATAGAAGGTATTTTGAAAGATACATAAGACATGGTAACAGCACTGTCCTCCCAGAAAAGAGGATATATTTATGTTTATATATGTGGTCTTTTCCCAAATTTTAAAATTGTGGTAAAAAGCACATAACATAAAATTTACCATCTTAACCATCTTTACATGTATGGTTTAGTGGTATGAAATACGTTTCTAATATATGCCATCACCCACCTCCAGAACCCTTTCGCCTCGTGAAACAGGAACTCTGTGCCCATTCGACACTGACTCCCGGTGCCTCTGCCCCCGGCCCCTGGCGCCCACCGTCCTACGTCTGTCTCTACGATGTTCACTACTCTAGATGCAGCTGTTGTCTTTTGTGACTTGTTACCTCACTCAGCCCAAGGTCCTCAAGGTTCACCCATGTTGTAGCATGTCGGAATTTCCTCCCCTTTTAAAGCTGAATAATATTCCATTGCCTGTATAAACCACGTTTCGATGATCCATTCACCTGCCAACAGACTCTTGGGTTGCTTCCGTGTTTTAGCTCTTGTGGAGAATATTGCCGTGAACATGCTGTACAAATATTTGAGTGTCTGCTTTCAATTCTTTTGGGGATATACCAAGAAATGAATTTGCTGGGTCATATGGTAATTCTATGCTTGATTTTTTGAGGAATCACCACACTGATTTTTATAGCAGCTGTACCATTTTACATTCCCAGCAACAGTGCACGAGTGTTCCAATTCCTCCACATCCTCCCCAACACTTGTTATTTCCTGTTTTTCTTTTTTTGATAATAGCCATTCTAATGGGTATCTCATAGTTTTGATATGTATCTCCCTAAGGATTAGTGATATTGAGCATCTTTAAAAAAAAAAATCTTCACCTGAGGATCTGTTTATTGATTTTTAGAGAGAAAGAGAGAGAGAGAGAGAGACACTGATGTGAGAGACAGAAACCTCAGAAATCTCGATTGGTTGCCTCCCATTCGCTCCCTGACGGGGGATCAAACCCACAACCTAGATATGTACCCTATTCAGGAATCAAACCCAAAACCTTTTGGTGTATGGGACGACACTCCAACCAGCTGAGACACCTGGCCAGGGTAAGGATTAGTGATGTCGAGCATCTTTTAATGTGCTTATTGGCCATTTGTATATCCTTTTTTATTTTTTTGACAAATGTCTATTCAAGTCCTTTGTGCATTTGTGAATATTATTGTTATTGTTGCATTTTAAGAGTTCACTATTTATTCTGGATATTAACCCCCTATCACATATGTGATTTGAAAATATTTTCTCCAATTTTGTGGATTGCCTTTTTACTCTGTTGGTAGTGTCTTTTGATAAGCCAAAATTTTTGTTAATTTTCATGAAGTCCGATTTATCTATTTTGGTGTAATACCCAAGAAATCATTGCCAAATCCAAAGCCATGAAGATTTTGTCCTATGTTTTTGTCCAATAACTTTATAGTTTACCTTTTTATATTTAGGTCTCTAGTCTATTCTTTGATTACTTTTTGTAGATGCTGTGCTAACTGAAGGGCCAGCTTCATTCTTGTGCATGTGAATATCCAGTCTTCCTAGTACTATTTGTTAAAAAGACTGCCTCTTTCCAAGAACGATCTTGAAACCCTTGTGAAAAATCATTTGACCATCCCTACGAGCGCTGTTCAAGGCTCTCCGGCCCCGTCCCACTGGTCTCTACAGCTGGCCCTGCGCCAGGACCCGCTGCTTTCATTACTGCAGTTTTGCTGGAAAGAAGTCTGAGTCCCCCAGCCATGTCCTCCTTTTCCAAGATTTTCTCCATCCAGGTTCCCTTCGGAATCCATATGAATTTTGAGATGAGTTTTTCTGTTTCAGCGAAAACTCTCTGAGTTTTTCATTGGGATTGCATTTAATCTGTAGACTGTTTTGGGTACTATTAACAATTTAAAATACTGTCTCCCAATCCATGAACATGAGATGTCTTTCCATTTACTTATGTCTTTAATGACTTTCAGCAATATTTTGTAGTTTTCATTGTAATGCTTTTCACCTCCTTGGTTAATTCCTAAGTAGTTTATTCTCTTTGGTGGCATTGTTTCTTCAATTTCATTTTCAGATTGCTCATTGTTAATGGAGGGAAATGCAACCGATGTTGTGTGTTGACTATGTAGACTGAATTTAGAAAATTCGTCTAACAAGTTTTATTCTTTTAACAATTTTGGATGGAATCCTTAGGGGATTCTATCATACGCTATATATATTTTGAAGTGACAAACCAAAAATTTTAAGTACAGTTCAAACTTCAGGTTTTTTCCTGAGCGATTTATAAGTAAGTTGCCAACAGGCTGCCTCTGCACCTTCAACTACTTTACTCTGTGTTTTGTACAAAAAATAAAAATAAAAAAGAACAACATTCGGGCCATTAACTCCTCATTCATTCTCATGCACCACAGGTGGCACAGGCACCAAGATGTCTAACTGAGAGGTCAGCAGGGAGGCCAGTCGCACTGGGAGCTGGGACACAGCCTCCGGATTGCAGCTGAATGCACCACTAGAGGGCTGGCTTTCACAAGCACAGCCCACAGAAAGACCTGCTGAGGCCATTTGTAAACAGCAGCGTATCCGTGCAGCTTGTACCACTGGGGCCTCTGCTGCTTGTGCTACAAACAAGTGATCCATCTATTACCCAGAGAATTTGAATCCTTGGCCTTCCCACCGTAGGCCCCTCCCTCAATGTGCACTTTCCGTGAATATATATACACGTATATAGAACACCTCTGTGTGACCTTCGTATTGACCAAAAGATTTACAGGAAGCTATGGAAGACAAGAATGTCTGAACGCATGTCCCTGCAGACAGACGAAGGTGAACATGATATTGAAATGCATTTGCCTTACACAGCTAAAGCCATGGAAAGCCAGGAGGATGAGTTTATCATTATTTCTGTACTACCTGTAGCTCTGAGTGAGTCAAACGGGTAAGAATGTGAAAAACTTTTCAGTAAATATCTAGTGGATCATAGTAATCTCTTTGTGGTTTCTTCTGATTTCTGCCATTGGAGTCAAAGGCTCCATTACAATTACTATGGTGAATCCTAGGAAGAGGTTTATAGATCCACCGAACATCTAGATATAGTGGGTATGAGGATTATAGAACAATTAAACCCTGTATCTTTTTTTTTAAGATTTTATTTATTTGTTTTTAGAGAGAAGGGAAGGGAGGAAGAAAGAGAGGGAGAGAAACATCAATGTGTGGTTGCCTCTCTTCCATCCCCTACTGGGAGCCTGGCCTGTAACCCAGGCATGTGCCCTGACTGGGAATCATACCGGCGACCGTTTGGTTCACAGGCCTGCGCTCAATCCATTTAGCTACACCAGCCAGGGTTAAGCCCTGTATCTTTTAGCCATGACTTGAAGAAATACCACAATACCATATGTGGAAGGCATCCCTTTGGGGTGTTATTAAATGCTATCACAGAGCTCCAGAAGAATGGGATAAATATGAGCTTTTTAAAATTGTTCTGAATTACGCCCAGGCAAGCCGGCATAGAAAGTGGCAAGGCAGTCCAGTGAGCCATGCGACAGGAGCACTCAGGGTGCCCTGAAGCTCTGCCTCTGCAGGGATGCCACCCACATACTCATACTCCGTTCAGGGTGCCAGCCTAGCCCTTACCAAGGTACTGGTCCTGGTTTGGGGGGGATCCTGAAACCTCAAACTAACAGAAGTTTCTCTTCTTTTCTAATGGTGTAGCCTTCATAATTTCCACTTATTAAAAATGCTTTATAGTTTAGGGCCATGGAAGGAGGGCTGGAATGAAATATTTTGACAAGAAAAGATGGCAATATAATGTCCCAGTTGTGGCAGTTTTTAAGAAGTAACGTGCCACCCATTGACCGTATCCTAAACTTGTACTCTTTGCAGACTTGTGCACGTATGTTCCACTTTCAGAATAGTTTTGCAGATTGTGCACAAACCAAAAGGTGGAAGCTTTTTAATAAAAATTGCATTCATACATGATCTGTTAGAATATAATAATCTCCAGTTACAATCAATAACTACCCGTGTTGTACCTTCTCTATTTTAGTTGCTAATAAAGGATCACACAACTCAAAAAGAGAGAGAGAGAGAGAGAGAAAGGAAGAAAGAAAAGGACATTCTGCACTACACACGTGGTAAAAACAACCGTGAAAGCCAGGACAGTAACTCATGGATCGCTGTCTAGTCACTATTTGGTCCGCAGAACCCAACTCCCTTTACCAGGTGTGCCAATAACGTCTTATTTTTCACTGTATTTTTTTTTTGAAATTTGTAAGTATGGGTATGTCATCTTTACAAATTGTTTAATGTTCAAGAACTATATCACACAAATAAAATGAAAATCAATTCATTTAACAATGAGCTCAGAGTACCAGTGAAAGCCAGCCTTTCTCAGGTGTGCAACTGAGCAAGGGGAGCCCTTATTCCAACTGCTCACCCAGAAATATCGCCCCAGAAGGCAGGGACGATACAGGTGGACGTTTTGCAAAGTGCAGAAACAGTTCAGGTCCTGAAAGCGCTCCAAGGGCTCCCTGCCTTGGGGGTCCCACAGATTTTGCCTTCCTGCGCAGGCAAAACCGGGTACACAGGGCTCCTGCACACATCCTTAAGACTGCAACGTACGTAGCGGCCACCAGAGGATGACAAGTACAAGGCTCTTTCCTCAAGGTCCTTAGGACTCAAACACAAATCCTACCAAAGCGGGCTCCGGAAGTTGCCGGGACACACTTTGGGGATCACTCTCCCACAGGAGGGGTTCTGTTCACAGCCCAGCAAGGCCGATACGAGTGCCTCGCGGAAATGGAGAGGATCAAGGCCGGGGCTAGCGTAGTCCCGGTTGTCCCCTCCGCAAAAGCCATTTGGGGGTGACCCAAACACTCCCACCCACTGACACCAGATAATCACCCCCTGGCGGTCGGGGGTGAGCTGGGCGTCTGACTGTCCTCCACGCGCCCTTCCCGTCCCCTCCAGCACCACTCCCCGGAGCCCAGGGGGAAGAAATGTGGGCGCGGGACCCCCCACCCAGCTCCTTGACTAGGAGCCCAGGGCCTTCGCGTCTCCGCCCACCCCGCGGGGACCTGCCGCTCCGGTACGCGCCTGCCCGGGGGCGCACGCGGGCCCAGGCCTGCCCAGATGCACGAACAGATGGGAGCACGGCGACGCCCCGAAGCGCTCCCCACCGCCACCCGCCCGAGCGTCTCCGGGAACCCAGGGGCCTGCGGAGCACGCAGAGGAGGGGGTCGGAGGGACGGCGCGGGGCCCATCTCCGCCGGGTCGCGCAATCCGAGAGACCGGGCGTGCGGCTTTACTAAGTGCTTCAGAAGCACCAGCCGATGACCCGTCCCCGCCCCTCGCCACGCTCCCCGGGCGCCCAGACTGGACCCGCCTCGCAGGCCAACGCCCGGGTCCCGCCTCGGCCGCGGAGCCGCTGGGCCGCCTTCCTCCCGCACCTCCGCCCTCCGAACTGCTTTCCTCGCCCACGTGAAGGAGACACAGACTCAGAGGAGGCGCCCAGATGAGGGGCTAAGACTTTATTCGCCATCCGGGGCCCGGGCTCCGCTCGCGGCCGGGCTCAGAAGATCTTCACCGACTGCAGCTGCAGGTCCCCGCCCACCTCCACCACGCGCACGCGCGCCGGCGGGATGCGGTAGCGGAAGTGGTGGTACTCCGCGTCTCCGACCACCGTCTGCGGGGGGTGGGGGGGGGGGCCCGGGCGGCGCTTCAGTCCCGGCCGCCCGGGCCCCCGCCCAGCGCCGTCCCGACGCGGCCCCGCGCCCTGTGGCCCCGGCAGCCCCGTAACTCGCGGGCCCCCGGCCCCCAGTGGGCACGCGCGCGGATGTGCCTTCTAACCCCTTGTCCCGAGCGTGCAATCATTTGGCTGCTGGCACCCGAGAGCCTTCTAAGTGTGGGCGGCGGCTCGGGGGTGATCAGCACGAACCCGGCGCCC
Organism: Desmodus rotundus; assembly: GCF_022682495.2. Lineage (NCBI taxonomy): Eukaryota > Metazoa > Chordata > Mammalia > Chiroptera > Phyllostomidae > Desmodus > Desmodus rotundus. The sequence continues at coordinate 37,712,766 of NC_071398.1, forward strand.
ACTGCCTCGGGACGGTGAGCGGCTGGGTGGTGCGGGGGTCCGCAGCGACCACTCCTTCTGGGCCCCGCCCCCCGGGCACACCCGCGAGCTCGGGCGCGAACGCACTGGGAGTGGCGTCTGCGGCGGAAGTCGGGGCGGCGCCTCGCCTCTGGGACACCCACCCTCGGGACACTTCACCCTTACTGGCTTTGTCCTTGCCCCTGCACTTATCTGCCTTCGGACGCTACTGAGGTGGCTCCCTGAGAGGGACGGGGATGAGGACACCCCGCCCAGCCTTGGCCACGCCTTTGCTCCACACCTCCACCCAGGGCCTTGCGGGCCTTCCCCAGCCACGGCAGGGACCTGGGTCTTGGCGCCCAGCCCTGCGGCGGCACAATCTCACCTTGAAGCCTTCTTCAGTGGCGATGAGGAGCACTTCGAAGGGCTGCCCACGCTGAAAGGGAAGGCCGCGGCCGCGCTCCTCCTTGCCCCAGGCGCCCTGCTCCTTGGTGTTGAAGACCACCACGGACTCGTCCAACCGGGGGTTGAAGTGCAGGGCAGCCTCAGCACCCTCCTGGTCGCACAGCAGGTTCACGTGAAACCTGGTGAATGGGCGATGGGGGTGGGGGTGGCAAGGAATAAACGTCAGGAGCCAGGAACCACCCAGACCATCAAGGGCCGACGCATTAAGACTTAAGCGGGAGCACACCCAGATTTGCAGGGACCTGAGTGTGTCACACAGCACAGGGGTTGGGGACTGGTGGACAAGGTACTCAGATTCCAGGCGGGACACACACACACTGGACACACCTCCAGCAAGCAAGGATCACCATACTAGGGCCCGGGTCTCCCTGGTTTCCGGAGCCTGCCAGTTGCCAAGGAGTCGTGGTGCTGGTGACCAGGGTGCTCCAGAATCCCAGGGAACCCCCAATTCTCAAATGGCTGAGAACAATCCCAGGGGCCCCCATGTTTAGCGGCACCGAAATTCCCAGGAAGCCTGAAGTTTCCGGACATAGGAAGTCATACTATTTATTGCACAGGCCACCCGGACGCCCAGGGCACCTCCGGGTCACAAGAACGTTCCAGAGTCCCTGGAGACTCAGTTGGAAAGTCGGAAAGCTATCGCTAGGAACCCCGAAATGGCTTGGAACCCCCATTTCTTAGAGACCTGAGCTCCACGATCAGGGGACACATGTGTAAAAGCATCAGATTCCAGAAGGTTGGCAATGGCCTGGGGATTCCAAGCCCTGGCGGGCAGAGGTGGCCCTGGGGCCCTCATCTCTGGGCTGAAAGGAGTCTGGGTGAGCTGGGCCCAGACCTCCCACCCCTTCCCTCTGGAACGTGGGGTCACACTGGAGTCTCACCTGCCAGCATTGTCAGGGACAGCACCACGAATTCTCATCACGGTGCCCACTCTGACACCCTCTGGCAGCGAGGTCTTGTGGGGCACATTCTGAAAGAGACCGGATCAGCAGGGGGCGACAAGTGAACCAGGGAGACCGAGGAGAGGGACAGATGTTTCACCCCAGGGAGAAAGCGACCGGGACCCAGACCAGCACAGTCAGGGAGAAAAAAGGCACAGAGAGAAAGCAGCAAGGAGAGTGAGACACAGGGAAAGAGCTGTCTGGTGAAGCACAAAGAATTAAGAGAAAAATATTCAGAGGGAGAAACCAAGAGGAGGCACCAGGAGGACATGGGAACAATGAGATGGGTGGGTCCATCCAGAAGGCAGAGCCCCCACACTGCACAGCACACCCGACCACCCACTTTCTCCTTTGAAACAGGAGACCTCGGCCAGGCCCCGGCCCATCCCCTAGTCTGCTGCGGCCTTAGGTCCAGGACCCTCCAACCCTCAGGCCCTAGAATACTCACAGAGCTCCCGGCCATGGCTGGGGTGGTGGGGCAGGCAACGGTGGTGGTGAGTATGTCTGCCGCGAACCTTAAGTAAAAGCAGGGCGTGCCAGGGCCTGATGACTCACCCTCTGTCTTTCCACATCCACCACCCACACCCTGGCACAGACCCCGGCCCTGGGGCTCGGGTGGCCCAGCACCCTCTCACCCTCCTCCACTCACTGAAGGTTCCCAGGTGAACTGCCTCGCTCCTTTTAGCTAATAATGGCAGAAACAGTTAATAACAACGATAACAACAACAACAACAACAACAACAACGACAGAAGCAAAGGAGACCCGCTGAGCCACCACCCACCCAGCCGTATCTTCCCACTGCCTGGGCGCAGAGAAAGACCCATTTTGTCATGGAAAACTTGAGCCCCGAGAGGCCAAGTCGGGGGTTGGAACTCTGACTCCTCCCTCCCATGTCTCCCCCGAAATTCCAGTGTATGCTCCTGGAATGTAACAGAAGCTCTAAGGGGCGGGATTTTTGCCTGACTTTCATGCCGTGCCCTGGTGCCACAGCAGGGCCTGGCACACAGTCAGTGCTCAGCAAATATGGGCGGAAAAAGGAAGAGAAATAACAACAGCTGCCGTGTGCTAGGACTCCGGGTCTGGCCAGCACTTGCAAGAGACCGATGATGCTCACTCAGGGTGTTGAGGGACGGGCATGGACCCCCCTCACCCCACAACCCCGTTTTACAGTCAAGGAAACTGAGGCTCAGAAAGGGGGAGCAATCTGCCCAAAGCACACAGCTGTGCAGTACTACGGTGGCTGCGTCTCTGGCTTCCTTCACCTCTGGAAGTTTCTGTCCTGTTGATTCTGTGTTTGTGAACGGCCTGGTCCCTGGGCGTCCCTCTGTCTCTCGCTGTCTCTGACTCGGCCTTCGGTGCGCTCCTGCCCTGCTTCTCTCGCTTGTTCCTCATCCCAGAATGACTACCGCTCTCCCACCTAGTTTCAGGACGAGGGGTGGAGGGTGGGGTGGGGTGGGTGTCCTAGGACCTACGCACCCCCAGACCAAGGAAGAGAACGCAGTGGGACCCTCCACCCAGACCCATTTCCAGCCCCCGTTGCCCAAGATTCTAGAGAAATCCAGGATGGGAAGAGTGGAGTGGGGAGGGGGAAGAATGCTGAAAGATGGTTCTGGAAGTCGAGGGGGAGGGAGGGTGGGGGAACTGGGCAGAAACCCCTCCTATAGCCTAGCAGGCCTGGTCTCCGTTTTCACCCCTTCTCTGTCACCCCATCCTGCCTCACCTCGCAGAGGGAAGTGGCCTGGGGCAGAGAAGGCTGGGGAATGGAAAGTTTGGGTGGAGACCAGCAGACTCAGCACCTCACGCACCACCCTCCAACACTCCCCCCAGGCCTCCCAGATCCCCCACCCCCAGGTGCTGGTGCAGGCAGGGCAACCAGGGCCTTGGAGAGGGAGGATGGACAGCTGCATTCAGGTGAGGGCTGCGAGCTTCCCCAGCCTCCCCATTTTGCAGAGAAGGAACCTCAGGCTTAGAGAGGGGCCGCCTCTCAGCCAAGGCCTTCCAGCCAGGAGGGGCCAGGCCTGGGCTGGAGTCCCAGGCTGTGGGCCAAGGGCATGTCATGGGACTTTAAACAGATAGGACGGCGGGCTTTGAGGTTATAGCCCCAACAGCTGCGTGGAGACGTGCCCAGAACGAGGGGCTCCAGGGCTCCCACCACTGAGGGTGGCCGTTCCTTGTCCCATCTGTACTTCTACTGTATCTGTTCCCGCGACACATCTTCTCCCCAATTGCCTCATGGTGGCTGAGTGTTTCTTCACAGGCTGCCAACCTGCAAGTCCAAACTTGACTTTGGTGTGGGGCCAAATGTTTGCTTTCGATCTGCTATCAGTGTGATTTCTGGTCCACGTCTGATAAGCGAGATGTGCGCACCCGTGACGGTTCTCATTCATTAGTGCAGATAATCTTCCTGTCGGGGCCGGAAGTGTGTTTTCACTTCCAAGTGAGCAGTGAACAAGTACTTCTTTCCCAAGACCCTTGACCCTCAGGCTCCACATCACGCTGGTGCCTCGGGCGGACCGAGCACACCGCTCCCACGAGCTTGGTAGGACACGCAGCAGACCTGTGCGGCCAACCACGCCGACCCAGCTTCTTCCAGTCTCAGACACAACAGCCCCTCCACCCGCCCCAGGACACCATGTCCCTCCTCAGCGCTCCACAGGCTCACGTTCACTCGCCGTGAAAATAAGGACGGGGGGCGGGCAGCAGACTGAGTGTGCTGGCTCTGGCCCTCCTTCAGGGAAGGATTCTGCTGGCAGTGGCCGTCTGTGCGCACGGCCAGCGCAGGGGTCCCGGCCCCACGCTCCCTCGGTGTCGACTTCTTGGTGATTTGGGGCTGTTTTCTGTGCACAGTGGAGATAATCCAGGGGCTGCTTTGGTGTTTGTAAATGAACTCTCAAAAAAACTGATAAGTTCAAAAATCTGACTTTTTTCTTAGGCTAGGAAGCCCGTTGGAAACCTTAATTTCTATTTAAAAACATAGTCAGTTGTCCAATGCAGTCCCTGCCAAGGTCATCCTTTTCTGCCGTGTTTCGTTGCTTAATAAACTTGTTTCATTAAACTCTCCTCAGCATTTTAGGCTGCATGGGTGTTGAAGTATTTCCACTGTCCGGTGAAGTCTCCAAATCATAAGGAATTCCTGTAATTCCCATGCTTGAGTGGTCGATATGCCATTGCGCCTCTCCTTCCTTCCTTCCTTCCACCCTTCCTTCATTTCCTTCCCCTGTTGGACTCTTGGGTCCTACAGCCCTTAGGTGGGTGAGCAAGGGCTGCCTCCTGGGGGTGGGGAGGCCACGGGGACCTGAGTGTGCTGACAGGCACCTCTTCCTCAGGGGCTACATCCAGCTGGGGCCTCAGAGGAGCAGTTGAGGAGGGGGCTCAGCAGAGGGCTGACCCTCAGGGTGTGGGGTTGGGTGGTAGGGAGGGTGGCAGGAGAGGGGGCACCCAGCCCCCAGCAGGGAAGAGGTGTCGGTGCAGGGGTGGGGCCCACTGAGAGGTGCCACGCCAGCAGGGACAGGAGGGGTCCCCTGGGGAGGACACCTCTGTGGGAGTCACCCCTGTGAGAGCGGCAGAGCAGGGCGGCTCTCTCACCCTCATCAGAGGGGGTCGCAGGTGTGGGCAATGGGACAAAGCCCATGAACGTGTGACCTTGGATTGGAATTAAAGGAGTCCTTTTGAGCTAATAATTCCATCACCGGGCATTTATTTGGAGGTGGGGGCAACGTTACTTTTTTAATAAAGTTTTTATTGTGTTAAAATATGGGACATAATATTTACCTTGTAACCATTTTGGAACATACTCAAGTTCATTCTATGCGATTAAGTCCTTGCCCGTTGTTCCACACCCGCATACCCTCCATCGCCAGAGAAATGGTTAAAACCACACGCCTCTCTATCTAGTTGAAAAATAAGGGCAATTATAGAAAAGCAACTAAAGTGATATGCGGGGAGGCTGAAGGAAGATAAGAATTATTTTCACAAGGCCTGTTTGTGTACAATCCTCTAAGTCTCAACGTGATGAAAGAATGTTGCCTTCCTTCTGCTACTCTGCTTCTGGAAGGGCGTTTTCATAGGGGAGTTTTCAACTCCTTTTTTCAGGAAGAAAAGGCGAGATAGAAATGCTCTTCTGGAACCTGCTGTTCTGCAAGTTCCTTTAGCTCAAATAATCCTCATGTCAAAGGGCCTATTTTGAGCTGGTGCATTTTGCCACCTGCAACATCCACACACCTATTTCCAGCTGTGTTCACTTCTCTTTTCTATGTGTCTCTGCACATTGTCACAGAAAGGCACTTGCTGTAGGCTTCCACCCATCCAAGCTCCCTGGAGTAGTCACAATCAGGGGACAGAAAGTAGAGTGGTGGTGGCCAGGGGTGGGGACGCAGGGACGGGGACTGGTCTGCCTCGAGGAAGGTGTAAAGGTCTGCAGAGGGACGGAGTGCGGGTGTGGAGCAATGGGCAAGGACTCGATCGCACAGAATTCCACCACTCAGCATGGGAATTACAGGAATTCCTTATGATTTGGAGACTTCACCGGACAGTGGAAATACTTCAACACCCATGCAGCCTAAAATGCTGAGGAGAGTTTAATGAAACAAGTTTATTAAGCAACGAAACACGGCAGAAAAGGATGACCTTGGCAGGGACTGCATTGGACAACTGACTATGTTTTTAAATAGAAATTAAGGTTTCCAACGGGCTTCCTAGCCTAAGAAAAAAGTCAGATTTTTGAACTTATCAGTTTTTTTGAGAGTTCATTTACAAACACCAAAGCAGCCCCTGGATTATCTCCACTGTGCACAGAAAACAGCCCCAAATCACCAAGAAGTCGACACCGAGGGAGCGTGGGGCCGGGACCCCTGCGCTGGCCGTGCGCACAGACGGCCACTGCCAGCAGAATCCTTCCCTGAAGGAGGGCCAGAGCCAGCACACTCAGTCTGCTGCCCGCCCCCCGTCCTTATTTTCACGGCGAGTGAACGTGAGCCTGTGGAGCGCTGAGGAGGGACATGGTGTCCTGGGGCGGGTGGAGGGGCTGTTGTGTCTGAGACTGGAAGAAGCTGGGTCGGCGTGGTTGGCCGCACAGGTCTGCTGCGTGTCCTACCAAGCTCGTGGGAGCGGTGTGCTCGGTCCGCCCGAGGCACCAGCGTGATGTGGAGCCTGAGGGTCAAGGGTCTTGGGAAAGAAGTACTTGTTCACTGCTCACTTGGAAGTGAAAACACACTTCCGGCCCCGACAGGAAGATTATCTGCACTAATGAATGAGAACCGTCACGGGTGCGCACATCTCGCTTATCAGACGTGGACCAGAAATCACACTGATAGCAGATCGAAAGCAAACATTTGGCCCCACACCAAAGTCAAGTTTGGACTTGCAGGTTGGCAGCCTGTGAAGAAACACTCAGCCACCATGAGGCAATTGGGGAGAAGATGTGTCGCGGGAACAGATACAGTAGAAGTACAGATGGGACAAGGAACGGCCACCCTCAGTGGTGGGAGCCCTGGAGCCCCTCGTTCTGGGCACGTCTCCACGCAGCTGTTGGGGCTATAACCTCAAAGCCCGCCGTCCTATCTGTTTAAAGTCCCATGACATGCCCTTGGCCCACAGCCTGGGACTCCAGCCCAGGCCTGGCCCCTCCTGGCTGGAAGGCCTTGGCTGAGAGGCGGCCCCTCTCTAAGCCTGAGGTTCCTTCTCTGCAAAATGGGGAGGCTGGGGAAGCTCGCAGCCCTCACCTGAATGCAGCTGTCCATCCTCCCTCTCCAAGGCCCTGGTTGCCCTGCCTGCACCAGCACCTGGGGGTGGGGGATCTGGGAGGCCTGGGGGGAGTGTTGGAGGGTGGTGCGTGAGGTGCTGAGTCTGCTGGTCTCCACCCAAACTTTCCATTCCCCAGCCTTCTCTGCCCCAGGCCACTTCCCTCTGCGAGGTGAGGCAGGATGGGGTGACAGAGAAGGGGTGAAAACGGAGACCAGGCCTGCTAGGCTATAGGAGGGGTTTCTGCCCAGTTCCCCCACCCTCCCTCCCCCTCGACTTCCAGAACCATCTTTCAGCATTCTTCCCCCTCCCCACTCCACTCTTCCCATCCTGGATTTCTCTAGAATCTTGGGCAACGGGGGCTGGAAATGGGTCTGGGTGGAGGGTCCCACTGCGTTCTCTTCCTTGGTCTGGGGGTGCGTAGGTCCTAGGACACCCACCCCACCCCACCCTCCACCCCTCGTCCTGAAACTAGGTGGGAGAGCGGTAGTCATTCTGGGATGAGGAACAAGCGAGAGAAGCAGGGCAGGAGCGCACCGAAGGCCGAGTCAGAGACAGCGAGAGACAGAGGGACGCCCAGGGACCAGGCCGTTCACAAACACAGAATCAACAGGACAGAAACTTCCAGAGGTGAAGGAAGCCAGAGACGCAGCCACCGTAGTACTGCACAGCTGTGTGCTTTGGGCAGATTGCTCCCCCTTTCTGAGCCTCAGTTTCCTTGACTGTAAAACGGGGTTGTGGGGTGAGGGGGGTCCATGCCCGTCCCTCAACACCCTGAGTGAGCATCATCGGTCTCTTGCAAGTGCTGGCCAGACCCGGAGTCCTAGCACACGGCAGCTGTTGTTATTTCTCTTCCTTTTTCCGCCCATATTTGCTGAGCACTGACTGTGTGCCAGGCCCTGCTGTGGCACCAGGGCACGGCATGAAAGTCAGGCAAAAATCCCGCCCCTTAGAGCTTCTGTTACATTCCAGGAGCATACACTGGAATTTCGGGGGAGACATGGGAGGGAGGAGTCAGAGTTCCAACCCCCGACTTGGCCTCTCGGGGCTCAAGTTTTCCATGACAAAATGGGTCTTTCTCTGCGCCCAGGCAGTGGGAAGATACGGCTGGGTGGGTGGTGGCTCAGCGGGTCTCCTTTGCTTCTGTCGTTGTTGTTGTTGTTGTTGTTGTTGTTATCGTTGTTATTAACTGTTTCTGCCATTATTAGCTAAAAGGAGCGAGGCAGTTCACCTGGGAACCTTCAGTGAGTGGAGGAGGGTGAGAGGGTGCTGGGCCACCCGAGCCCCAGGGCCGGGGTCTGTGCCAGGGTGTGGGTGGTGGATGTGGAAAGACAGAGGGTGAGTCATCAGGCCCTGGCACGCCCTGCTTTTACTTAAGGTTCGCGGCAGACATACTCACCACCACCGTTGCCTGCCCCACCACCCCAGCCATGGCCGGGAGCTCTGTGAGTATTCTAGGGCCTGAGGGTTGGAGGGTCCTGGACCTAAGGCCGCAGCAGACTAGGGGATGGGCCGGGGCCTGGCCGAGGTCTCCTGTTTCAAAGGAGAAAGTGGGTGGTCGGGTGTGCTGTGCAGTGTGGGGGCTCTGCCTTCTGGATGGACCCACCCATCTCATTGTTCCCATGTCCTCCTGGTGCCTCCTCTTGGTTTCTCCCTCTGAATATTTTTCTCTTAATTCTTTGTGCTTCACCAGACAGCTCTTTCCCTGTGTCTCACTCTCCTTGCTGCTTTCTCTCTGTGCCTTTTTTCTCCCTGACTGTGCTGGTCTGGGTCCCGGTCGCTTTCTCCCTGGGGTGAAACATCTGTCCCTCTCCTCGGTCTCCCTGGTTCACTTGTCGCCCCCTGCTGATCCGGTCTCTTTCAGAATGTGCCCCACAAGACCTCGCTGCCAGAGGGTGTCAGAGTGGGCACCGTGATGAGAATTCGTGGTGCTGTCCCTGACAATGCTGGCAGGTGAGACTCCAGTGTGACCCCACGTTCCAGAGGGAAGGGGTGGGAGGTCTGGGCCCAGCTCACCCAGACTCCTTTCAGCCCAGAGATGAGGGCCCCAGGGCCACCTCTGCCCGCCAGGGCTTGGAATCCCCAGGCCATTGCCAACCTTCTGGAATCTGATGCTTTTACACATGTGTCCCCTGATCGTGGAGCTCAGGTCTCTAAGAAATGGGGGTTCCAAGCCATTTCGGGGTTCCTAGCGATAGCTTTCCGACTTTCCAACTGAGTCTCCAGGGACTCTGGAACGTTCTTGTGACCCGGAGGTGCCCTGGGCGTCCGGGTGGCCTGTGCAATAAATAGTATGACTTCCTATGTCCGGAAACTTCAGGCTTCCTGGGAATTTCGGTGCCGCTAAACATGGGGGCCCCTGGGATTGTTCTCAGCCATTTGAGAATTGGGGGTTCCCTGGGATTCTGGAGCACCCTGGTCACCAGCACCACGACTCCTTGGCAACTGGCAGGCTCCGGAAACCAGGGAGACCCGGGCCCTAGTATGGTGATCCTTGCTTGCTGGAGGTGTGTCCAGTGTGTGTGTGTCCCGCCTGGAATCTGAGTACCTTGTCCACCAGTCCCCAACCCCTGTGCTGTGTGACACACTCAGGTCCCTGCAAATCTGGGTGTGCTCCCGCTTAAGTCTTAATGCGTCGGCCCTTGATGGTCTGGGTGGTTCCTGGCTCCTGACGTTTATTCCTTGCCACCCCCACCCCCATCGCCCATTCACCAGGTTTCACGTGAACCTGCTGTGCGACCAGGAGGGTGCTGAGGCTGCCCTGCACTTCAACCCCCGGTTGGACGAGTCCGTGGTGGTCTTCAACACCAAGGAGCAGGGCGCCTGGGGCAAGGAGGAGCGCGGCCGCGGCCTTCCCTTTCAGCGTGGGCAGCCCTTCGAAGTGCTCCTCATCGCCACTGAAGAAGGCTTCAAGGTGAGATTGTGCCGCCGCAGGGCTGGGCGCCAAGACCCAGGTCCCTGCCGTGGCTGGGGAAGGCCCGCAAGGCCCTGGGTGGAGGTGTGGAGCAAAGGCGTGGCCAAGGCTGGGCGGGGTGTCCTCATCCCCGTCCCTCTCAGGGAGCCACCTCAGTAGCGTCCGAAGGCAGATAAGTGCAGGGGCAAGGACAAAGCCAGTAAGGGTGAAGTGTCCCGAGGGTGGGTGTCCCAGAGGCGAGGCGCCGCCCCGACTTCCGCCGCAGACGCCACTCCCAGTGCGTTCGCGCCCGAGCTCGCGGGTGTGCCCGGGGGGCGGGGCCCAGAAGGAGTGGTCGCTGCGGACCCCCGCACCACCCAGCCGCTCACCGTCCCGAGGCAGTGGGCGCCGGGTTCGTGCTGATCACCCCCGAGCCGCCGCCCACACTTAGAAGGCTCTCGGGTGCCAGCAGCCAAATGATTGCACGCTCGGGACAAGGGGTTAGAAGGCACATCCGCGCGCGTGCCCACTGGGGGCCGGGGGCCCGCGAGTTACGGGGCTGCCGGGGCCACAGGGCGCGGGGCCGCGTCGGGACGGCGCTGGGCGGGGGCCCGGGCGGCCGGGACTGAAGCGCCGCCCGGGCCCCCCCCCCACCCCCCGCAGACGGTGGTCGGAGACGCGGAGTACCACCACTTCCGCTACCGCATCCCGCCGGCGCGCGTGCGCGTGGTGGAGGTGGGCGGGGACCTGCAGCTGCAGTCGGTGAAGATCTTCTGAGCCCGGCCGCGAGCGGAGCCCGGGCCCCGGATGGCGAATAAAGTCTTAGCCCCTCATCTGGGCGCCTCCTCTGAGTCTGTGTCTCCTTCACGTGGGCGAGGAAAGCAGTTCGGAGGGCGGAGGTGCGGGAGGAAGGCGGCCCAGCGGCTCCGCGGCCGAGGCGGGACCCGGGCGTTGGCCTGCGAGGCGGGTCCAGTCTGGGCGCCCGGGGAGCGTGGCGAGGGGCGGGGACGGGTCATCGGCTGGTGCTTCTGAAGCACTTAGTAAAGCCGCACGCCCGGTCTCTCGGATTGCGCGACCCGGCGGAGATGGGCCCCGCGCCGTCCCTCCGACCCCCTCCTCTGCGTGCTCCGCAGGCCCCTGGGTTCCCGGAGACGCTCGGGCGGGTGGCGGTGGGGAGCGCTTCGGGGCGTCGCCGTGCTCCCATCTGTTCGTGCATCTGGGCAGGCCTGGGCCCGCGTGCGCCCCCGGGCAGGCGCGTACCGGAGCGGCAGGTCCCCGCGGGGTGGGCGGAGACGCGAAGGCCCTGGGCTCCTAGTCAAGGAGCTGGGTGGGGGGTCCCGCGCCCACATTTCTTCCCCCTGGGCTCCGGGGAGTGGTGCTGGAGGGGACGGGAAGGGCGCGTGGAGGACAGTCAGACGCCCAGCTCACCCCCGACCGCCAGGGGGTGATTATCTGGTGTCAGTGGGTGGGAGTGTTTGGGTCACCCCCAAATGGCCTTTGCAGTGGGGGCACCCTGGGAGGGACCCTAGCCTCGCCCCCTCCCCGTAGCCCACCTGGGTGGGTGTCGACCTGTGAAATCGACCCTCCACCCCGGGTGGCAGCGTGCCTGTCCGGCACAGTGTTTGGGGTTCGAGTTTTCGGAATGTCGGTTCTTTCATGGGGTTGCAGGCCAGAAACCTGTGGGCCTCGCAACCGACCCCTCTTGTTACCGGGAGACCGCGCGGATGGTTCCTGACCACCTGTGACAGATTGTGGATGGTAGGGAAGACCAGGCTCTCCTTGAGGCTTGGCACTTTTCAGGACCTGTTTTTCTGCCTCGTGGGACACTTAGGCTGAAACCACCCCACCCCGTGTGCGCCCTGTGAGAAATCATTTCTGGGTGGCCTGAGAAATGAGGTTGTTAACCAAACAACAACAAAAACACTGGAAATCAGAGGCAATAGCGTTTGAGATCACAGAATTGCAATTAGGAGCATAGATCTACTTAGAAACCCAAACTCAAATGTCGCGATTTTAGAGTGAAGGCAAAGGGGCTTTTATGAGAAAAGGAAGGGAAATAATTACATGAATAGAAGAAAGGAATTTCCACTGGTTCTAGCGAGCTAAGGTACTCTTTAGCTGTACATATATAGCTGGTTATGAAGAACGTCCATGATTACCGGTCCTCGTGGTCAGGATGTCTGCTTTCCTGTTAGCCTGGCACCAGGTTGTTTGTCAGACAATGTTGGTTTGGTCCAGTCCGAAAGTTCATTCCATAGCTTTAGGGAGTAAGAGCAGCAAGGCACTTCCTCTGTAAGGGCTGCTAGGGCTCGAGTTTAAAAGGGTTCCACTTGGGGCGACCATCGATGAGGGCTCCGAATTCCGAATTCCTTGCAAACAAGTGAATTTGGCTCATCAAAATTGAAACATATACAGAGTGGGGCTGAAGTAGCTTATTGAAGATGAACAGACTCCAGTTCTGATATCATCTGACACAAATGAATTGTTCTGTTCCTTGGTTTATGTGCTCTTCCAGGTTGTAAATTTAAAGATATTAGAAGGAGGGAAGCCCTGGCTGGTGTAGCTCAGTGGATTTGAGCATGGGCTGCGAACCAGTGTTGCCAGTTCGATTCCCAGTCAGGGCACATGCCTGGATTGCAGGTCAGGTCCCCAGTAGGGGGCATGTGAGAGGCAACGACACATTGATGCTTCTCTCCCTCTCTTTCTCCTTCCCTTCCCTTCTCTCTAAAAATAAATAAATAAAATCTTTTAAAAAATACAAATACCTTTTTTAAAAAGAAGGAGGGCAGGAGGTATAAAAGGCATAAATAGTAATGGAAAAAATACAGTAAAAATTTTAAATATAATAGAAAATAAAGATATTAGAATAAATATCCAAAAAGATCCAGAAGAACTAAAGAGCTTTGGTATTCAAGACATTTGTTTTCTGCATCAGAAAGGCAACTGTTAAAATACAGAGTCCCAAACCTTTTGGATCTCTCCCAGCAGTATGGAGTTACCACTGGTCTTCATCCAGTCTGAGATGGAGGGACCCCTGCCAGAGCCAGCTGCTGTGAAATAATGGAGGAGCTTGCAATCTGCCTTAAAAATAACCAGAAAACCTTAATACGCTGTTAAGGAGGAGTTGGCAGATCTTGTCTTGTAGCTACTTGTCTACTATTGTATCTGTCTGACACAGTATCACCACCGCAAGCCATAGCCAGCCCATGAGGATCTGGAGCAACACAGATTATAAAGCGATATAATCATCTTCATGAGCTCCCAGACCAGCCAGCTGCACATCTATCATCAAGGGAGTCACTGTTGAGATCGGTATCTCGACAAAAAAAACAATTCATATATATATATACCCATGTCTGAAATTTAAGAGTTCTCTAACATAATTTGTACTGAAGTGAAAATACTAGTGTTATCAACCTGACTGTAAATGCATATTTGAAGATATTCCTAAAGTTTTCATTGGCAAAAAAGAAATGGCTCCACTTATGTCAGATTTTCACAAGGGGTCACCTGTTTGATGGGAAACCTGAACAAGTCTGAATTCCCCTGGTCCCCAGGGCTTGTTCTTGAATGACTTAGCTTTTACTTTTATTTGCATTTGTCAAATATTATAAGCATATATTTGAATTTTTTGTAAAGATAACATGTAGATATGGTACAAATTTCAAAAGTATACAGCGTGAACTACACTTATGGGTGCAACTGGTAAAGGTGGTTGGAGTCCTCAGATTAGCTGGTAGTAATCCATCCTTTCCTTTTTAAAGATTTTATTTATTTATTTTAGAGAAAGGGGAAGGGAGGGAGAAAGGGAGGGAAACATCAATCAGTTGCCTCTGGTGCAACCCCAGTCAGAGACCAAACCCACAACCCAAGCACGTGCCCTAACCCAGAATTGAACCAGCGACCCTTCAGTTTGAAAGAGGGCGCCCAGCCAACTGAGCCACACCACTCAGGGCTGCTTTCATCCTTTCAGTTTTCTGATTTTCACCATTGCCTTATAGTGGACATGAGGGAGGATGTTCTGATTTGTAGAAAATGCTCAATAAAATATTTGAAGGTGATCAGAAAGCCTGTTGTCAACTTATTCTCCAATGAATGTAGGAAAAAAATGTTTGCACTACAGTTACAACTTTGTTTCAAAATAAATTATGTATATATACACATATATATACACACACATACACATGAAGTCATCTCTTATGAAAGTGACCTGCTGTTACCTGTGTGTTCCTTTCTTGTGTACCCTTCAAAAAAAATCTTCTGTAATCACAAGCACAGGCAGTTTCTTTGCCATCCTTGCATTAGCAGTAGCTCCCTGCACCCACTGTCCTCACTTTTGTCACTTAGCAATATATGTGTGTCGGCCTCCATGTGCTTCGCTGGGTACCCCGGTGCTACGTGGTGAAGAGGAACAAATGCCACTTGAGTCCTCCTAGATGTCTGGTGGTGTCACGGCATCTACTATAATCAAACTATGCTTCAGTGAGTGTCCTGGGACCTACGCCAGCCAATAGCTTTTACCTGTTTTATAATTTCCTTTCTAATTATAAAATGTATGTGTGCTTATTTCAGAATTTTGAATAATGGTCCTGGCTGGTGTGGTTCAGTGGATTGAGTGCCAGCCTGCGAACCAAACAGTCACCAGTTCAATTCCCAGTCAGGGCACATGCCTAGGTTGCAGGCCAGGTTCCTGGTTGGGGGTGTGCAAGAGGCAACCAATTGATGTGTCTCTCCCACATCAATGTTTCTCTCTCTTTCTTTCTCCCTCCTTTCCCCTCTCTCTAGAAAATAAATAAATACAATCTTTTTTTAACAAGTCTTTAATTGTGCTGAAGTGCATTTTATCAAGATTATCCATTATGGCTTCTGCTTTTGTGTCCTATTTAAGAAATCTTTGCCTATCTCAGGTCACAAAGATTCTCTCTTGTGTTTCTTTTTTTTACTAGCTGCTTTTATAGTTTTAGCATTTATGTTTAGGTCTCGATCCATTTTGAGTTAATTTTTGTGTATGGTGTGAGGTAAGGGTTGAGCTTCATTTCTTACCATATGTGGAAATGACTGTCTGCCCCCATTGCATTACCTTGACAGTTTTTGTCAAAAATACATTGACCATATATGTGTGGATTTATTTCTGAACTCTCTTTTTTTCATTGATTTGTGTGCCTCTCCTCATGCCAGCGCCACATTCTTGGTTATTGGGGTTTTATTGTAAGTCTTGAAATGATGTAGTTTAAATACTTTGTTCTTCTCAAAATTGTTTTGACTCTAGGTTTTTGGGTTTTTTAAAGATTTTATTTACTTATTTTCAAAGGGAGGAGGAGGAGGGAGAAAGAGTTAAACATCGATGTGAGGAACATCGATCGGTTGCCTCTCATTCACATCCCAGCTGGGGACTAGACTCGCAACCCAGGCATGTGCCCTGACCAGGAATCAAACTGGTGACCCTTTGCTTTGTGGGGTGACGCCGAACCAACTGAGCTACACCGGTCACGGTTACTCTAGGTCTTTGTAATTTTCAAATAAGTTTTAATGTATATTTCTACAAAAATTTTATGCATGTGTCTATGGAGAAAAAAAAGTATTTTCCATGTCTTTTCTAGCCAGTTTAGAAAACGTCTGACTTTGTCGGAATTTGTTCTCCTCACATCTAAGCTGCCTGACCTGTCGGCCTGCATTTTCCTAATATTCCCTTGTAATATCTTGCATTTTCTGTTGGAGTCATTAGTGGTGTCCATTCTTGATTTTGGGTGGTGATAATTGTTGTGAGGAGCAGATGAGTTGCCACACTGAGGCTCTAAGGTCAGTATTGGGTGGGGCAGGGTACCTGGGTCCATTATGGCGGGAGGATGGGGAGCCAGCGCACGACAGAACCCAGGAAGGAAGGAAGGAAGGAAGGAAGGAAGGAAGGAAGGAAGGAAGGAAGGAAGGAAGGAAGGAAGGAAGGAAGGAAGGAAGGAGCAGAGAGGGAGGTGCATGGAGCCACAGACACGCATTAGACGCCCTCAGTGAGTTTATTAGGGGCTTAGAAGGGAGTGCCATGGGGTCCTTCTCTGTGTGTTCCCAGGGGTTTCGGTCCCAGGACTAGATCAGATCTGGACATAGGACAAGGTGACATCACCCTGGATCTCCAGAGTGTCCACCCTCTGGAAGGCCGAAAGCCGATGGGAGTAGTCAAAGAGGTGCTGGCCATTGGCATAAACCTTGAAGCGATCCAGGCCACAGCGGATGGACAGCTGCAGGGAGAGGGGGGCGTGAGGCCACAGTCAGGACAGAGGCTTTGCACGGAAGGGGATAGGAGACCCAGACTCACATCAAAGAACTGGCCGAAACCAAAGGGGTTGTAGGAGATCTTCTTCTCCTCAGAACCCCACGAGCCGTTCAGATAGCTGTTCCGAACCACAGTGCCCTCGGTCAGGCGGGGGTTAATGTGGAGAGCCAGGTCCCCCGAGGATCCCACCTTGAAGTTGACCACAAAGCTGGGGACAGAGAGGGAGATGAGGGTCAGAAGCACCTGGTTCCCTTATGGAAGGGGGCACTGGGGACTGGACTCCTGGGCCTGAGGGAGGAGATGAGCCACAGATTCCCACCTCAGGCTAGGTTCTGTACCTCGTGCTAGTGGGGGGCACGTAGCCCTTCACTATGATGGTTCTTCGGGCTGTAAGCCCCCCTTGTATTCTTCCCGTAAATGGCACAGGCTGTGGAAAGAGATCATGGGGTCCCATCATCTCTCAGGTCACCAGAAGCCAGAAGCAAGGACAAATTTTCAAAGAGGGGCCCATACTCATCCTGGAAAATGTCTCCAACCCCTGTCCCCTGCCCTACCTGGGCCACCACCTCCTCCCTCTTCCCACATCCCATCCCATACACCCTCTGCCACTCTATTTCCTGCCCTTTCAGTGCTCCCCGAGGATCAGGGCCCCTAACACCCCCAACAGTTCTGCTTCCCCACACGTGGCCCACCACAGGGCCCGAAACTACAGGGCTCCTTACCGGGTTAAAGATTGGGGGTCCCTCCATGGTCTGTGAAGTGAAGAAGAAAAGATATTATTCCATATTATGCAACAAATATTTATGACACCCCTACGCCAAGCAGGTGTATCTCTAGGTGTTGGATTATTACTCCTGGGGATCCGACCTTGCTGACCCTCCCAATTCCCACCACTTCCACCAGATGGCCACACAGCCCTCCCACTTACAGGCAGTGTATCCAGCGAGGGTTGGCAGCTCTGTCCTGGACCCTACACAGATGGGGGAAAAAGGCAGGAACGGTGAGAAGGGCTGGGGTCCTTCAGCTACCCCAGCACCCCCTCAGCCACAAGCCCGCACCCTGAGGGTACTTACTGGATAAGCCGGGATAGCCATGGGGGTCCATGGGCACAGAGGGAGGAGGAGGTGTTGACAGGGACTCCCGGCTAAGGCCTAGGACGCTGCCCTGCAGCAGGCTCCCCACCCCCACCAAGGGAACTCTGGGGTCGCGGGCAGCACTCAGAGGGCTCATTAATGGAGGGACACTTGCTGTGTTTAGGGACCTCCAGTGCACCGTGAGTCTCACTCCATCCCTTAGGACAAGCCTGGTAAATTCTATTCTTGTACACTCTCCTCTCCTGGCTTCCTGCTGTTTCTCACCTGCCCTCCCCCGCCCCATACCCCACAGCAATCCAGAAGCTGCATAATAAAGTGTCCACTCCTCCCAGGCCCACACAAAACCCATGCTCATCTCGTCCCCGACCACCATTTGCCCCTCTCTGCACACGCCCAGTGCTGGGGCCAGGAGGAGTCCCCAGAACCAGCCAGGTTCTTGTCTCTCTCCCTTGTCCGTCTCTGGCTCTCTCAGTCTGCATGCGCCTCTGCCTCCCTGTCGCTGTCTGTCTCTGTTGCCATCTCTCATCCACACCTTCTCTCAGGTGGTTCCTTCTGCCCGAAACACCTTTCCCTTCCCTAGTTAACTTGTATTCACGTTCTCTGCTTCCTCTTCTTTCTAATGACCTCCTTTCTGCCCCGACTTCCATTTTAAGCCAGCTACTCTGAAGGCCCTTTTCTGAAGGCCTTATTGTTGATTTTTCAAAAATGCATTGATGAAACACGATGGTGAAATGAAGCCCGTAGGCCAGTGACCCCCTTACAAAGATATTCCCTACATTTCCTCATGAGGGAGCAGAGGAGCGGTCTGAGCGCTGACCCTGTGGCTCGGCCACTTGCCGGTCCATGACCTGGGGCAGGTTCCTTAAGCTTCCTATGCCTCAGCTCCCGCGGCTGTGAAACGGGGCTGAGGGTCAGAGAGCGCTTTGCTGTGGAGGTGCGGGGGGCTTACAGGTTGGGGGTGCGGAGCTTTCAGCTGAAGGGCAGGTCAGGAGTCTGAGTGTACGCTTCTTTGAGTACACTCTTCCTCCTCCTCCTCCTTCAGGAAGCCCTTCCTTAAGACTCCCCAAAGCTCCTGTATGCCCCCCATCCTGGCCCTGACCACTGTGGCCAACACCATCTGGTGACATAGTAGACTGTCCTGGCCCTCTGAGTCCACGCCATCACCCAGCAAAGGAAATGAAGGAATGTGGGAATGAATTAGTTGAAGAAGGAAGCAAGTAAGAGAGGGAGACACTACACACGTGGTTTGGGCTCGGCTGGCCTCCGATGAAGTTGATTGATTGAAGCTCCAGGTCCCCATCTACCTGCAGGTGGGTGACCATCTGTGGAGGGAGCCGGTGCCCAAACTCATAAAATGGATTTCCATTTACCACCACCTGGAGGACAGGGTAAGGCCAAAGTTAGCACCCTTGGTCCGGGGAAGGGAGAGACAGGAAGCAGGGAACAGGAGTCTTTTTAACTTGGGATCAAAAGTCTTGGGGATGAGCTGAGATAGCTTCAGTGTCAGGAACCTTGGAGCCCACAAGTCAGAGGTCAAGCTGGGGTCAAAAGTCAGCTCACAGACTGGTGGGTGGGAGAGAACATAAAATATAGTCTGGGGATGGAGATCAGGAGAGAATCCAGTCTGAGTCCTACTTTGAGAGCCAAACGAGTTGGGTTGGCGGTTGATCTGTGACCTGTTTTACCTGTGTGACCTCAGGTAAACCAGTTCCCTCTCTGGGACTTTGTTTCCTCACCTGTACATCGGGCTTGCTGAGACCCAGCAAAGCCTGCTGGGGGCAGTGTGCAAGCCCTGTGTAGGGCCTAGTGATCACATCTCAGCCTACGGTTCTGGTTGCAGTGCTGAGCAATGGCCACAGGGCCGGGCCGAGAGCCAGCCCCTCATGGCTGGGTGCTTCCTACACATTAAGCACTTCCCATTGTGATAGCAACAGCTATTCCCTCAGCAGCTCCACGAGGCAGACAAAGGATTGTCCCTGTTGTTCAAGAAAGCAGAGGCTCCAGGGGAGAGGCTGCCAGCTCAAGGTCACACACTGGGGAGTGACAAAGTCCAGTCTCGGAATCTGTGTCTGTCCAACCTCAAAGCACGGTGCTAATCCCCAGCGATGAGGTTAGAATTTGGTGCCCATGTGAGGGCAAATAAAGTCAGGTGGGTGGTGCAGCCCAGCAGTGGCCCTCCCAGGAACGCCTCACATGGGTCAGGTGGGACACGTGCACAGGGCCTGCTCAGTGTCCTCGACAGGGAGCTGGATGCGGGGATGGCCCAGACTCAGAGCGGGCCTACCAGGAGCCCTGCACAACCGCTGGAAGGTGCAGAGCAGGTGTGAGAGCAACACACCTCATGTGATACGGGTGTGTTGCTCTCACACCTGCTCTGGTGTGAGATAGGGGCTTAACACACATGTGATACGTGAGAACAGAGCAGAAGGCGGCAGCACAGCACGGAGCCCACAGCACAGCACCGAGCCCACACGTACGAGACAGAAACAAAGGCACAGAAAGAGGTCAGGGCCGAGCGAAGTCAGGAGAAGGCCGCCCCTGGGGGCAAGGGGACTGCGGGCACTCGGGTTTCTGGGGCTGGGGGCTTGCTTGTGGACCTGGGTCCAGCACGGGCTGCAGGGCGCGCTCTGTGAAAACAAAGCACTCTAGGCTCTCACTTTTCTGTGCTTGGGTCGCACTTCAGTGAGACCTGAAGCACTTGCACGGTGGCAACCGGTCACAACGTGTGGGTCTCGTTTGGAGCCCAACTCAAACAAACTGCGGGGAACAACAACAGCGTTTCTGAGGTGGTTGGAACACTGGCTCAATGTGGCGACACTAAGGACAAGTTGTTGATTTTTAGGTGTGATCATGGCAGCATGACTGTGTATATAAAAGCTGAAACAGCCCTGGCTGGTGTGGCTCAGTGGATTGAGCACAGGCCTGTGAACCAAAGGGTCGCCAGTTCAATTCCCAGTCAGGGCACATGCCTGGGTTGTGGTCCAGGTCCCTAATGGGGGGCGCAAGAGAGGCAACCATACATCGATGTTTCTCTCCCTCTCTTTCCCCTCTCTCCAAAAATAAATTTAAAAAATCTTTTTTAAAAAAGCTGAAATATTTATGAATGAAATTTATGGTATCTGGGGTTTGCTGTGACATCATTTGGGAGGGTAAGTGTGAGGGGAGGATGGACACAGGGTCGACCATGACTGGAGCTGGCCAAGGAGGCGATGCCTTCCCTGTGTGCTCAGAGTTCTCCATGAGAAACAGCAAAGACACGCATTTCGCAAGAACACAAAGAAATGGATGATATATATTAAACAGGCTAGAAGCCTGTCTGTGGTGGAGGCATCGGGATGAGAAACAGATAAAAGAGAAAATTTTGTAATAGGTGGGGAAAGAAGGAAAAGGAAAAACTGAGCTAGGAAGGAAGGAGGAAGGGGAAAGAGATAAAAGAAGAAGAGAGGAGGGGAGAACCAAGATGGCGGCGTAGGTAGACACACTGCGCCTCCTCGCACAACCAGAACTGACAGAAAATCGAACAGCAAGGAAGTCCGACACCAAGGAAATAAAAAATAAACATACATCCAGACTGGTAGGAGGAGCGGAGACAGGCACCGGGGCGGAGAGGACTTGCGTGGCCGTGGCGGGACCAAGACTGGCAGAGTGTGGGAACAGCGGGGCAGGCAGTCTGACCACTGGCAGACACTGCGGCCCCACATTCGCGCACAGATAAACCTGACAAATGGCGGGGAGCGAAGCAGACCTCGTAACCCAGGGCTCCAGTGAGGGGAAATAAAGCCTCAAGCCTCTGATTGAAAGTGCCCGTGGGGGTTGGGGTGGCAGCAGGAGAGACTCCCAGCCTCACGGGAGAGGTTGTTGGAGAGGCCCACAGGGGCCTAGAGTGTGCACAAGCCCACCCACTCAGGAGCCGGCACCAGAGGGGCCCAATTTGATTGTGGGAAGCGGAGTGAAAGATTGAAATCCAGAGGAGAGTGAAGCAGGCACCCTTGCTCCCTCTCAGCCCCTCCCCTACGTACGGCCTCACAGCGCAGCGCCCAGCATTACCCCGCCGGGGTGAACACCTAAGGCTCTGCCCCTTAAAGTAACAGACACGCCAAGACAAAAAAAAAAAAAAAAAAGGCCCAAATGACAGAACACTTCAAAGCTCCAGAAAAAATACAACTAAGCGAGGAAGAGATAGCCAACCTATCGGAAGCACAGTTCAAAACCCTGGTTATCAATATGCTCACAGACTTGGTTGAATCTGTTCGAAAACCAGATGAAAAAATGAAGCCTATGCTAAGAGAAACAAAGGAGAATGTATAGGGAACCAATAGTGATGCGAAGGAAACTGGGACTCAAATCAATGGTGTGGACCAGAAGGAAGAAAGAAACATCCAACCAGAAAAGAATGAAGAAACAAGAACTCGGAAAAATGAGGAGAGGCTTAGGAACCTCCAGGACACCTTGAAACGTTCCAACATCCGAATTATAGGGGTGCCAGAAGGAGAAGAGGAAGAACAAAAAATTGAAAACTTATTTGAACAAATAATGAAGGAGAACTTCCCTCATCTGGCAAAGGAAATAGACTTCCAGGAAGTCCAGGAAGCTCAGAGAGTCCCAAAGAAGCTGGACCCAAGGAGGAACACACCAAGGCACATCATAATGACATTACCCAAGATTAAACGCAAGGACCTACATCCAAGATTACTGTATCCAGCAAAGCTATCATTTAGAATGGAAGGGAAGATAAGTGCTTCTCAGATAAGGTCAAGTTAAAGTAGTTCATCATCACCAAGCCCTTATTATATGAAATGTTAAAGGGAGTTACCTAAGAAAAAGATCAGAAATAGGAGCAGTAAAAATGACAGCAAACTCACAGTTATTAATGACCACACCTAAAACAAAAACAAGAGCAAACTAGGCAAACAACTAGAACAGGAAGAGAACCATAGAGATGGAGATCACATGGAGGGTTGTCCATAGGGGAGTGGGAGGGGGAGAGGGGGGGAAAGGTACAGAGAATAAGTAGCATAGATGATAGGTGGAAAATAGACAGGGGGAGGGTAAAAATAGTGTAGGAAATGTAGAAGCCAAAGAACTTATAAGTATGACCCATGGACATGAACTATAGGGGGGGAATGTGGGAGGGAGGGGGTGGGTGATCTCACTGGGTCATCTCACCGGGTTGTAGGATGGAGTGGAGTGAGGGGGGGGGGGAGTGGGACAACTGTAATAGCATAATCAATAAATGTATTAAAGAAAACCAAAGAAACCCAAAACACTAATTCAAACAAAAAAAAAAAGAAGAAGAAGAGAGGAGGAAGGAAAGAAGGGAGGGAGAGAGGGAGGAGGGGGGGGATGAGGAGGAGGAGGGAGGAGGGAGAGGGAGGGGAAGAGAGTGGAGGGAGGGGGAGAGGAGGCCCTGGCCTGGAGCTCCTACCTTGTAGTGCTCTGCCAGGACCATGATCACCAGCTCGAAGGCGGCGCCCTTGCGGAAGGGCATACTCCTTTTCTTCTCCTCCTTGCCCCACTTGCCGCCCTGCAGCGAGTTGAAGACCACCTTGTCCCAGCCATCAAAGCGGGGATTGAAGTGAAAGGCAATGTCGGCCCCTGGGCTCTGTCCCACCACGAAGTTCACGGAGAACCTGATCGGACATGAAGAGCTGATCCCCTGGCCCCACCTGCCAGCCCAGCAGACCCCCCTCTGGGAAGCCCTGTCTGTCCCACCTTGTTCCAGGGTTCCTGGTGGGAATACCTTGCCACAGTTGATTCAGAACAGGAGGGGGTGGTTGTGCCCCTGAGTTCTGGGAGGCAGATTCACTCACTCCCTTTTCTTCCTAGACTTCTCCCCAGCCCCCCCAATAGGACTGCCACTGGAACTCCTGAGTTCACCCTCGGCCAGCATGGGCTAGGCACTGTCCTAGGAAGCCTACATCTGTCAATTCAGACTTCTTGGGGCATTCCCGGCCCTGTAGGCCATTGCCCACATGGAGCCAGAGGGAGCCTGTGAACATCCAAGTCAGAGCACCTCCCCTCACACCAGCATCCCCAAAGTTATTCCACCTGGGCAGGCACACACCTGTCTCAGGGCCTTTGCACTGGCTGCTCTTTCTGCCTGGAATGCCCTTCCCTCAGATAACCCCAGGTTCCCTCCCTCACCTCCATCAGGTTTTCACTGAAATGTCCCCTTCCTAGGGAGGCCGTTCCTGGCCACCCTATTTAAACGGGCAATGCCACGCCCTTCTCTCTCACATCCATCCATCTGCCTTCCCTCCTTAGTTGACTCCGTAGCACTTACCACCATCCAACATACTATATGTTTAACTTATTTATTTTTTATCTGTCTCTTCTACTAGGATGGCAGCTCCATGAGCACAGGGACCTTTGTCTGTGCTGCTGACCTCTCTGCTGCAGTGCCCAGGCGCAGTGCCCAGGCGCAGCGGGGCCCTCCATGAGCAGAGGAACGATGAGCAGCATAGAAACAACAATCTCATGGCTTCAGTTCAGTTATTATCGCCATTTTAAGGACTTATTTTAGCGCTTCCTTTCCAGTTCCACGTCTTTTATACCCCGAGTCCTCAGAACAATCCCATTCTGTAGGTGGGGGACTAAAGCACGCGGAGGTGCAGTAGCTTTCCCACTCCCACAGCTGCTGACAGAACTGGCCCAGCTTCAGCTTGGCCTGTGGTGTTCGCTCATGCTGTCACACCCATCAGTTCCAACCCAGCAGCCCAGGCCCTGGCTGGTGTGGCTCAGTGGATTGAGTGGATTGAGTCCAACCCAGCAGCCCAATTCTGGGGTCGCCTCTTATGGTGAGCCCCCTGACCTCCCCCCAGCCCCCAGGGCTGCCTTCCTGATCTAATCACCAAGCCCTGGACTCCCCAGGCCAGAGCTGGTCTTTGGCCATCAGGTGTGGCTGTGCAGAGCTCCTCCCCAACCAGGGTAGAGGAAGGGAAGAAAGCCAGAAGCCCCTCCTTGTAGCTCCCCTCCCAGCCTAGCCTGGCCTGGGGGAGGGGCTTACCTTTTCATGTGCTCGCTAGCCATTCCTTGGATGTAAATGGACATTCCCACACTGAGACTTCTAGGGATGGGCTTGTTGTAGGGCAGAGTCTGTAGAAGGGGCCGTGTGAGAGGCCTCAACGTCTATCCACCTATTGCAGCCTTCCCCCCTCATCGAGGAGCAGCTCCCCCACCCCCGCTCCCTTAAGCGAGAAAGAGGAAACTAAGGAGTGAGGGGTCAACCTGAAGATGAGGAGGCCGAGGGTTTGGTATGGACATAAACAGCCTGAGTGACAGGGTGGGAGTGAATCACATGCCATGGCCAGTATTGGGTAAATCAGACCCAGGGGTCAGGTGGGCACCTCTGAAGTTTGGGGTGAGAGGAAACTGGTGTTTAGAGGCCAGGCTGGAGCTAAGCCAGGGTCTGGGTCAATGCCTGGGCTAGTATCTCACCGGGTTGTAGGTGGGCTGGTAGCCGGGTGCAGGGACAAAGGCCATCTTCAGAGGCTGGACTGGTGGCTCGTCCTGTGAGAAGCGCTGCAGGAGAGGGAAATGGTGACAGGTGGCAGGTGGCAGCTGGCTCTTATACTTCAGGACGAGGGAGGGATGGGCAGGGCAGGGCTCCTCGGCTCCCTCTTCTGAGTGCCCCGGTCTCACATCTTCTCCTTGAGCTCCCCCTGGCCTCCCCTCTCTCACCAGCCTCAGTGGTTATCAGCCAGAACCCAGATCATCTGGGCCAGGCCTGGGGGGACTCAGGTCAGGGACCCCTCCTCTAGACCCTTCTGCAAAGAGGAAGTGCTAATGAACTTGGGCCCTGCCAGCACCTTATCAGAGCCCATAAAACCCTCCCTGGACTTTTGTTATCAGAGGGAGGGTGAGGTCAGGTGGGCAGGGCAGGGCAGGGCAGGGCTGCAGGAGTGGCCCAGGACAGGTGGGCAATGGAAGCAAGTGAAAGCAGGGAGGGGCTGGGTGCTCTGGACACCCCAGGAACTGCGAAGGGACCTAAATTGATTGTGTGCCTACCACATGCCTTTCCCATGACTTTCTACTGAATACATGGTGGTTTCCATCACTGATTTTTGCAGCCAGAGGTTATGGGTTTAAATCCTGCCTCTGGCCCTGGCTAGTGTGCTCACTGGATTGAGTGCTGGCCTGAAACCGAAAGGTCACCAGGTCGATTCCCAATCAGGGCACATGCCTGGGTTGTGGACCAGGTCCCCAGTTGGGGGCATGTGAGAGGCAATCAATCGATGTATCTCACACACTGATGTTTCTCTCCCTCTCTTTCTCCCTCCTTTTCCCTGTCTCTAAAAGTAAATAAATAAAATTAAAAATAAATAAACAAATAAATCCTGCCTCTGCTACTTCCTGGCTCTGTGATCTTGGGTTAGTACCTTAACCTCAATTTGCCCATTTGCCCTTCTGTAAAATGGGGATATTAATAGTATCAACTTCATAGGTCCTTGAAAGAAATCACTAAGTTAATAAATGCTTATAACAGGACTTGGCATATAGAAGGCACTAAATTAATGCTTGGTCTCTTGTACTTATTCTGAACATAAATCCAGGAGGGTGGAATTGTATGTATGTAGATGAGAAAACGCAAAGTTTGAAGAAATGAAGCAGCTCGCCAGAGACTGGGTAGCAGTGGGACCCTAGCCAGACTCCAGCACCAGACCCCACTGTGCAGTGAGGGCCAGGCGGGCCAACACTGCCCTCGAGCCTGGGGCAGGCAGGGAGGCCAACTGTAGCCTTTCAGCCCAGAGGAAGCCATGTGACTTCCGCTTGCTCCATCTGTGCCAGATTTTCTTTCTTTCTTTTAAGTATATTTTATTGATTATGCTATTACAGTTGTCCCAATTTTCCTCCTTTATCCCCCCTCTGCCCTGCAACCCTCAACCCTCCAGCATTCCCCCCATCTTAGTTCATGTCCATGGGTTATACATATAAGTTCTGTGACTTGTTTCCTACACCACTCTTAACCTCTCCCCGTCTATTTAATGCCTACCAATTACGCTTCTTCTTCCCTGTACCTTTCCCCCCTAGTCCCCCCTCCCCCTCCCCACTGAAAACCCTCCATGTGATCTCCATTTCTCTGATTCTGTTCCTGTTCTAGTTGTTTGCTTAGTTTTTGTTGTTTTTCTTTTTTTTAGGTTCAGTTGTTGATGGTTGTTTGTTGTCATTTTATTGTTCATAGTTTTTGATCTTCAATTTCTTAGATAAGTCCCTTTAACATTTCATATAAAAAAAAAGGGCTTGGTGATGATGAACTCCTTTAACTTACCTTATCTGGGAAGCACTTTATCTGCCCTTCCATTAGAGTAATCTTGGATGTAGGTCCTTGCCTTTCATGACTTCAAATATGTCTTTCCAGCCCTTCTTGACTGCAAGGTTTCTTCTAAGAAATCAGCTGATAGTCTAATGGAAACTCCTTTATAAGTAACTGTCTCCTTTTCTCTTGCTGCTTTTAAGATTCTCTCTATCTTTAATCTTGGGTAACTTAATGATGATGTGCCTTGGTGTGTTCCTCTTTGGACCCAACTTCTTTGGGACTTTTTGGGCTTCCTGGACTTCCTGGAAGTCTATTTCCTTTGCCAGATTGGGGAAGTTCTCCTTCATTATTTTTTCAAATAAGTTTTCCATTTCTTGCTCTTCCTCTTCTCCTTCTGGCACCCCTGATTCAGATATTGGAACATTTAAAGTTGTCCCAGAGGTTCCTAAGCCTCTCTTCATTTTTTTTTTTGAATTCTTGTTTCTTCATTCTGTTCCAGTTGGATGTTTATTTCTTCCTTTTGTTCCAAATCATTGATTTGAGTCCTGGTTTCCTTCCCTTCACTGTTGGTCCCCTGAATATTTTGCTTTATTTCACTTTGGGTATCCTTCATTTGTTCTTTCATTTTGCAAACAAGCTCAGTCAGTTCTGTGGGCATTTTAATTGCCAGGGTTTTGAATTCTCTGTCAGATAGGTTGGCAATCTCCTCATCGCTTAGCTCTCTTTATGGGGCTTTGCTCTGTTCTTTCATTTGGGCCATAGTTCTTTGTCTCAGCACACCTGTTCTGTTGTAGGGGGCAGGGCCTTAGCATTCACCCAGGTAGGGCAACTCTCTTTGCTGTCTGTGGGGCAGGGGTCAGAGAGGGAACAATGCAGCTCGCTTGCTCGGCTCTAGCCCCACTTTCCAATGAACTCTCTTGTGAGATGGAGTTTCTCCCACTGTGGCAACCCCCGCTGTAGTCCACAGCCAGCTCTGAGTCTGTTTCCTGTTCAGCCAGCCCCGCCAGAGCATCTACCACCTTGCCTTAGTTCTCTCCATCCACCCGTCTGCCCCATCTGTCCTGTCTCCTTACCGGTCTGGTTGACTGTTTAACTCCTTGGTTGTCAGAGTTCCACGGAGTTTTGGTTGTTTATTGATTTTAGATCAGTTGTTATCTTCCTTTTGGTTGTGTGAGGAAGAAAGGGTTTCTACCTATGCCTCCATCTTGGTTGGAACTCTGTGACAGATTTTCTATTGGTCCTGGCTTGTCCACTGCCAACCCTGAATGGTCATCACCTGCATGGCCATCACCTGCATGGCTTCCATTCCCATTGGTCAAAGTTCTCTCCCCAACCTTCAGCACAACTGTGGTCCATGGACCCCCAGGCGCATCGTAGCCCCTTTGTGCCTCTCCCATCTCCAATAAAAACACCAGGTTCTTGACTTTGCTTTATTGTTCATGGGGGGAAGATATAGCCTTGGGCATGAAGAAATCAGGCTCATAAGGTTATGAACTTGGTAAGAAGGCAACAAGGTGAGCATCTTCACTAACCCTCCCTCTCTGTGGATGCGGAAACACAGGCAGGAGGGGGAACAAGGCCAGATCCCAGGCCAGGGCCTGACACGTGGGGGTGTCTCAGAGCTTGGAGAAAGTGACGCTCTTCAGGTCCTTCTTCTCCACTGCAGCCTGGACAGACTTAACAATGTCCTGGGTTTGCAGCATGCTCATATTCCAGGACGTCTAGATAAAAAGAGAAGCATATAATGGAAAAGATAGCAAAACTGGAGTTGGACCAATGAAAAACGGGACAAAGTAGAGCACACCAATCAGAAGACAAGGCCTACAGCAGCCACTGAGCCCTGATTGGTTGCTCTGGGATCAGAGAAGGTCTCTGATTGGTCGGATGGAGAGTCTTACCATGTAGTTGAGGCCCTCGGCCACCGAATGGTCACGGGAGTAGAGCAGGTTGACTTTTGTGCCCTGAACTGCCACGGGACTCTTGCTGGAAATCTCGGCTGCCAGGGCAAAGGCCGCCTCGAGCATGACCTCCTTGTCTGGGAATACTCGGCTGCGGATGAAGAGCATCAGGAATCAGGGGTATGAGAAGGGCTTTCACCCCTCCCTCCCATATTAGCAGTGGCCAATCATAGTAGAAAGTGGAAGCACCCCCCCAGACCCGTCTCCCATGAAATGGACCAGTCAGGTCAGGGCAAGAGACTCCAGAATAAAGAACTGACCACTCAGAGAGAGAAAGCCATGTGAAATCTGTAAGTGAGGTTCCACGGGGACCCAGAGAGCCCCACCCAAACCTGGCTGCCCTTGAGCTCCTCACCAGAACCAGCGCAGTCCTACCTGACCAGGCCACTGCCCAGGGCCTCATCAGCCATCATCTTGCGGGCGGTGAAGGCCAACTCATTGACCAGGCTGCAGGGGGGCAGGGCGTTATCCGGGACAGCAGTCATTCCCGGTCCAGGAGATGCCTTTCAGTCCCCTTCCCCCAGGTTTTCCCACATACCTCTGGTTCCCGATGACTCTGGGCAGACGCTGCAGTGTTCCCACATCAGCTGCCAAACCCACATCCACCTCCTGCAGGGACCAATCCCGTTAGGGCTTAGTCTCTGCCCAATATAGGCCCCCATGCGACCTCAATGCCAGTGAAATTCTGCACTTACTACAGGTCCCTCTCCACCCCTCCCTCAAACACCCCTGCCCCATTACTCCATCTCATTTCCACCCACATACTCTCACCCACCATGGTTCCTTCAGGCCAGAACACAGCCCACCTTCCAATTCCCCTGCCTTCTCATTTATTCCAGGTCAGCCACATCTATCTCCAGAGGGAAGTCCTTCTTAACCCTGTCACCTCACCCCTTACAGCACCCCTGGGCTCCATCCTGCCTCCCTCCCTCTCAGGCACTAACCCCATGATGAAGCACCCCAGCCCCCTCATAGCTTTCCTCACTCCTGACCTCACCTGGACAGCATGACCTACCCATGACTTCCTCCCTGGCCAAGCCTTTTTTTTTTTTTTTTCTTCCAAAGCCTCACTTTTTAAGGGTCAATTCTTCCATGAAGCCCTCTAGGCTTACTCCAGACCTCCCTCCTCACCCCACCTCCTTACCTGTGCTGTCCCTGCTCTGCCCCCACTCTGCCAGTCATTGCCCAGCTCTAAGCAGGGCTCAAGGAAGCAGAAGCTTGGGAGGATGGCTCACCTTCACCTGGAAGAAAGCGTCCTGGGCACAGTACCGGATGTCACAGGCGGTGATGAGGTCCACACCTAGGGGGTAGAGGCTGGGGACACTAAACAATCTCAAGGACCAGCCCCTCCACCCAGGTCATGGGGTTTCACCTCAAAATCTAACTAGCAAACAGATCTGAGGCTGGAGGCCACTGGATGAGGTGAACGACAACAGCCAATAGGCACCCACCCAGAATGAGTTCCGGGAAGAGCAGTGGAGTTAGACTCACCTCCGCCAATGCAGCCCCCGTGGATGGCAGCGATCACGGGTTTAGGGCACTAGGAAGAAACAGTTGGAATGGGGTCAGGGCTGGTTCAGGAGAGGTGGGTAAATGGGATGCCTTACCAGCCTCCAGCCTCCAGACCTTCTCAATGACGCTGAAGGTCTCTTGGTATCTGGTGATGAGGTTACGGAGGTGCCAGCTTGTGCGGGCCACATCATCTCCTTGAGGCTGAAGGATGTCTGAAGCCATGTCCATGAGGTCGATACCTGGTGGGGAGGTGTGAGGAGGCTCAGGAGCCCCCCAGACCCTACCCATTGTCCCATCTAGAGGTGAGAACCTAGGCTCAGCCGATTTGAACCCTCAAACCACCAGATTGGAGAAAGCAACTCACATAGTGCTTAGCAAGGGATTGTGAAGTAAATAAAAGTAAACATTTGTTGAGTCACTACTCACTTTGTCCTCAGGACAATCCTATGAGGTCGGTCCTATTACTATTTTCACTTTAGGGGGTAAACTGAGGCACAGAAAATTTAAGTCACTTGCCCAAGTTCACACTGGCTTGTGAGTAGTGGGACTGAAATTTCAAAGCCAGAACCAGGGGGCCATTCTTGTCACCATCATGCCAGACAGTCAGTTTTGCCTTGAGCAACTGAGTCAATAGCATTAGTGCTTCCTGAGATGGGAAACATGAGATGGAGCAGTTCTAGGGACTTCCACTGCAACAATCCCAGATCTAACCTTTCTCCCACTTGTCATTCTCTACGATCCCTAGCCTGGCTCCCATCATGGCCCCTAGTCTCTGCGCTTCCCCCCAGGGTTCCCACAGCCTGCTCCCCTACACATGGCCAGAGGGAACTTACAGGCAGTGCCCTTCAGGGCCCTCTCTTTTTCCCTCCCATCCCACCTACTTAGAATAAAATGTAAGGTCTTTGCCAACACCTGAACCAGCTCTGCACAAGTCATCTCCAACCCATTCCTTCAGGCACACAGGCCTCCAACTGTTGTTCCCACAACACAATACATTCCCTTCCTTGGGCCTTTGGCCTCGGGCTCCCTCTGCCTAAAACAGTCCTTCCTCCTGTGATGGTCCCAACACTGACTCCATCACTCTATCCAGGCCACAGCGCAGAGGTCACCTCCTCAGGGAGGCCTGCTCTGGGCACCTGGTTGAACGGCAGCCCATCGCCTTCCATCTCCTCCCTCTGCCCGTCTCCTACGTTGCCCCTGTGCTGTCCCATAATAATGGGTTTATCTCGTTCAGTGCCTTTCTCCCACCTAGGGCGAGAGCTCCAGGAGCAGAGGAAGTTTTGGTTTTTTGCCCACCACTGTATCCCCAGTGCCTAAACAGGGCCTAGCACACAGTAGGCGCTCAGTAAGTGAGCAATACAGACAACTGCCCTCATGGAGCTGCCCTTCTATGCAAGAGACAAACACATACAAAGACACATTTTGTCAGGTGGTGAGAAATGCTGAAAGAAGGAAAATGGAATGGAATGGAATGGAGAGTGTGTGTGCAGTGAGGGGTGTGTGTGCAGTAAAGTGTGTGTGTGGTGAGGGGGTGTGTGTGCAGTGAGAGGTGTGTGTGCAGTGAGGGGTATGTGTGTGCAGTGAGAGGTGTGTGTGTGTGCAGTGAGGGGTGTGTGTGCAGTGAAGAGTGTGTGTGTGCAGTGAGGGGTGTGTGTGTGCGGTGAGGGGTGTGTGTGTGCAGTGAGGGTGTGTGTGTGCAGTGAGGGTGTGTGTGTGCAGTGAGGGGTGTGTGTGTGCAGTGAAGAGTGTGTGTGTGCAGTGAGGGGGGGGTGTGCGTGCGGTGAGGGGTGTGTGTGTGCAGTGAAGAGTGTGTGTGTGCAGTGAGGGGGGGTGTGCGTGCGGTGAGGGGTGTGTGTGTGTGCAGTGAGGGCTGCTGCAGTGTTAAACTGGGCAGTCAAGGACTCTCTCACTGAAAAAGTTGACACTTGAGCAATGATGTGGAGGACATGGGGAGCTGTAGGGACATCTGGGATGAGAGGGTTGGAAATGGCAGGAACAGCCAGTAGAGGCCCAGTGATGGGGATGCCCCTGGTCTGTGTGAGGGCCATTGAGGCGGCCAGGGTAGCTGGGATGGGAATGAGCAAGGGGGAAGTGGGAAGAGTCAAGGTCAGAGAGGTGACAGGGCCAGCTGCGTGGGATCTCATGGGCCAAGGGGAGGACGATGGTTTTTACTTTGAGAGAGAAAGAAGCTATGGGACAGTTCTGAGCAGAATCATCTTTCCCTTTCTTCTTCCTGGACTCAGTCATGCTCATCCTGTTGCCTGTCCTCTAACAACTCAGTTAACAAATGTGAAAAATCATTTCCACGTACACGCATACCCCCGACTCGCAGGCTTCATTGCCTCCCCGGTTTGTTTAAATAAGTGAGACGGGAGGAGCGTTGGCTCAGGGTAGAGCTGAATTTGTGCAAGGTAAGTATGTTTAAGATGGAACCCCTCTTCCACCTTAGCCAGGTCACTTCATCCTCTGGGCTTTCGGTTTCTTCTCTGTAAAACAAGGGCGCCCTGGCTGGTGTGGCTCAGTGGATTGAGTACCCACCTGTGAACCAACAGATCGCTGGTTCAATTCCCAGTCAGGGCACATGCCTGTGTTGTCAGCCAGGTCCCTACTTGGGGGCATGTGAGAGGCAACGGATCGATCTACCTTTCTCACATCAATGTTTTTCCCCTTCTCCTCTCTGAAATCTTTAAAAACAAACAAACCCCAAACAAACCAAGGGTAAAGTCCTGAGAGCTGACGGCCTGTAAGGCTTCAAGGAGACAGAGCCCAGGGGCACTCGAGCAGTGCCTGGCAGGAACGGCATCACAAGCCACTATTATTACAGGCTCCATTTCAGCAGAGGTCAGAACCGCCTGGGTCAGTCCGAGGGCTTCTGCTGCCACCCACTCCAGGTCTGAGAGGCCCCAGTTACCCGCAGGAGCCAAGCTTACTCCCAGAAGGAGACAAGCTCAGCACCTTGTGATCCTTCCTCCTGCTGGTTTTTCTGGTTTACCCGCCCTACTTGGACTTGCAGACACTGGCTTTTACAACCCCTTGAAGTAAAGGGTCCCCAACAGGGTACAAGGTGTCCCCCTCCACAGTAAGAACTACTCACTGCAGAGAACTGCCCCATCTCATTCTCTTGTGGACCTGGAAATGTTTCAGGTATTATTCATAATCATAATGAAGTTTTTCACAATCACAAACAGCTACATCACGAAAGTGTTACACGCATTGACATTTTATGCGTATGCCCTCATTGAATCCTCACAGCAACCTGAGGTAGGTGCTAATGTTACCTCTCTATTCTCTTCAGATGAGGAAACCGCAACACGGACAGGTGAAGGG
Organism: Desmodus rotundus; assembly: GCF_022682495.2. Lineage (NCBI taxonomy): Eukaryota > Metazoa > Chordata > Mammalia > Chiroptera > Phyllostomidae > Desmodus > Desmodus rotundus. The sequence continues at coordinate 37,746,217 of NC_071398.1, forward strand.
ATGTGGGCAAGAGGCACAGTGGGAGGTGGCTGGCTGCTGGGGACAGAGCCTTGTTTTGACGCAGCACGTTAGATACCCCAAAATCACTCAGTGGTTATCAGCAAGGATTCTGCAGCCAGGCAGCCTGAGGTCAAAAATCCCAGCTCTGCCACTTACCACCTGTAAGAACTGGCCATTTCCTCCTCTCTGGGCGCATGTATAAAGAGTGGGGATGAACCCTGGCCAGTGTGGCTCATTTGGTTGGAGCGTTGTCCTGTAAACCGAACAGCTGTGGGTTTGATTCCTGGTCAGGGCACATGCCTAGGTTGCAGGTTCCATCCCCGGTTAGGGCACGTACAGGAGGCAACTGATGGATGTTTCTCTCTCTCATCCATGCTTCTCCTCCTCTCTCCCTCCCTCCCTTCCCCTCTCTCTAAAATCAATAAACATGTCCTCAGGTGAGGGGGGAAAAAAAAAGTGGGGATGAGAACTGAGCCTGTCTCTTAGGGCTGCGATGAGAATTAATGTGCGCAGTACTTACACACCTCATGAATGCTAAGTTGAATGCAGACTAGCTCTTTTCATTTATCTTTTTTAAAAGATTTTATTTGACTGGAGAACCAAGATGGCGGCGTAGGTAGACACACTGCGCCTCCTCGCACAACCAGAACTGACAGAGAATCGAACAGCAAGGGGGACCAACACCAAGGAAACAGAAAATAATCATTCATCCAGACTGATAAACCGGACGAACGGCGGGCAGAGAAGCAGACCGCTGCGCAACCCAGGGCTCCAGCTCGGGGAAATAAAGCCTCAAACCTCTGATTGAAAGCGCCCCTGGGGGTTGGGGCGGCAGGAGAGACTCCCAGCCTCACAGGAGAGGTTGTTGGAGAGACCCACAGGGGCCTAGAGTGTGCACAGGCCCACTTACTCGGGAACCAGCACCAGAGGGGCCCAGTTTGATTGTGGGTAGCGGAGTGAAAGACTGAAATCCGGAGGAGAGTGAAGCGGGCGCCATTGCTCCCTCTCGGCCCCACCCCCACGTACAGCATCACAGCGCAGCGACCAGCATTACCCCGCCCGGTGAACACCTAAGGCTCCGCCCCTTAAAGTAACAGACGCGCCAAGACAAACAAACAAAAAAAAAATGGCCCAAATGACAGAACACTTCAAAGCTCCAGAAAAAATACAACTAAGCGACGAAGAGATAGCCAACCTATCGGATGCACAGTTCAAAGCACTGGTTATCAATATGCTCACAGACTTGGTTGAATCTATTCGAAAAACAGATGAAAAAATGAAGCCTATGCTAAGAGAAACAGAGGAAAATGTACAGGGAACCAATAGTGATGAGAAGGAAACTGGGACTCAAATCGATGGTGTGGACCAGAGGGAGGAGACAAGCATCCAGCCAGAGAAGAATGAAGAAACAAGAACTTGGAAAAATGAGGAGAGGCTTAGGAACCTCCGGGACACCTTGAAACGTTCCAACATCCGAGTTACGGGGGTGCCAGAAGGAGAAGAGGAAGAACAAAAAATTGAAAACTTATTTGGACAAATGGTGGAGAACTTCCCCGGTCTGGCAGGGGAAATGGACTTCCGGGGGTTCCGGGAAGCTCGGAGAGTCCCAAAGAAGCTGGACCCAAGGAGGAACACAACAAGGCACACCATGGTTACATTACCCAAGATTAAACGCAGGGACCTACATCCAAGATTACTGTATCCAGCAAAGCTATCATTTAGAATGGAAGGGAGGATAAAGTGCTTCTCAGATACGGTCAAGTTGAAGAGGCTCATCATCACCAAGCCCTTATTATATGAAATGTTAAAGGGAGTTACCTAAGAAAAAGATCAAAAATAGGAACAGTAAAAATGACACCAAACTCACAGTTATTAACGACCACACATAAAACAAAAATGAGAGCAAACTAGGCAAACAACTAGAACATGAGGGTTGTCAATAAGGAAGTGGGAGGGGGAGAGGGGGGTAAAGGTACAGAGAATAAGTAGCATAGATGATAGGTGGAAAATAGACAGGGGGAGGGTAAAAATAGTGTAGGAAATGTAGAAGCCAAAGAACTTATAAGTATGACCCATGGACATGAACTATGGGGGGGGAATGTGGGAGGGAGGGGGGTGGGCAGGATGGAGTGGAGTGGGGGGGGAAATGGGACAACTGTAATAGCATAATCAATAAATATATTTAAAAAAAAAAAAGATTTTATTTATTTTTAGAAGGGAAGAGAGGGAGAGAAACATCAATGTGTGGTTGTCTCTTGCACCTCCCCTACTGGGAACCTGGCCTGCAACCCAGGCATGTACCCTGACTGGGAATTGAACCGGGGACCCTTTGGTTCACAGCCTGCACTCAATCCACTGAGCCACACCAGCCAGGGGCTATTTCTTCTCTTTTTAAATTAGTAGTTCCATTCTATCATTAAAACTACAAATGAGCCCTGACTCGTGTGGCTCAGTTGGTTGGGCATCGACCTGCTAAGCGAAAGGTTGCAGTTTGATTCCCAGTCACAAAACATGCCTGGGTTGTGGGTTCAGTACTGGTTGGGGCCCTCAGAGTCTTGCCGTTGAAAACAGGATGAGCACCGAGCAAAAAGGAAAAAGGACTCATGGACATGGACAACAGTGTGGTGATTGTTGGGGGAAGGGGGGTATAAGGGGACTAAATGGTAATGAAAAAAATACAATAAAAAATTAAAAAAGAAAAGAAAATTAAGCAAACTTTACACACCTGTTTCAACCAGATAATATTAGTATCTGGTACATTTAAACACTCAATAAATAGTTGTTGTTGCATTAAAAAAAAATAACACAGGAAGAGCAAGACAGCCACAATGGCTGGGAGCTGACAGATGAAGGCGCCAGGCCTGGAGCAGCAACAGATGAACCCACAGTTCCCACTCCTCAGGCACAAGCTACATGAGGGCAAGAGGTCAGAATCAGGGCCAACTCCTGCTTCTAGGTCCCTGGCACCAGGAAGCAGGCTGGCATGGGAGTGTCCTTGCTGAATGTTGAAACAGAAAGGGACACACGAGATGTTAACAGAGGGAACAGAAAAAAATAGATTGTTTACTGTTTGTCTTCTCCCACTGAGTTGAGAACTCCATGACGGCAGGGCCCAGGGCTCTCTCAGTCACCACTGAGATCCCAGCACTGGGCAGGGCCCTGTGCAGAAATCTGTTGAGTGACACTGAGGGCATATTTGGATAAACTGCTGCTCCAGGTATTTTGTTTGGAAAATATATCATAGTAGCGTACAGCTGTTTATTGGATGAACAGAAAAGAAAGATATGCTTGTGGCAACCATAAAGTTTTAAAGGTCTTTCAAGTTGTATAAAATGGACCAGCAGAAACCCTTTAACTGTTCTCAGGTTGCAAAGTTGAAGCTGAAATGTGACATCAAACCAGTTGCAAAAAGTGCACAGTAGCCATCCCTCCTGAGGTCAAACCTGATATGAGATATAAAAGAAAGTAGGCTTCCAGCCAAGGTGGAGGTGTAGGTAGATACGCTTTGCTTCTTCGCATAACCAAAAGGATAATAACCAATTTAAAAACAAAAAACAACCAGAACTGCCAGAAAATTGAACCATGTGGAAGTCCAACAGCCAAGGAATTAAAGAAGACATATTCATCCAGATTGGTAGGAGGGGCAGAGACAGGCAGCATGGAGGATGCATGGCAATGTGGTGGCTGGTGGACCAGGCAGGTGAAGTGGCAGCTGGCAGACCAGGTGGTCCCAAATTCATATGCAGATAAACTGGGAGGAACAACTGGGGAGCGAGACAAACCATACAACCCAGGGTTCCAGTGTGGGAAAATAAAGCCTCAAAACCTCTGGCTATAAAAACCTGTAGGGGTTGCAGCAGTGGGAGAAACTCACAGCCTCACAAGGAGAGTCCATTGGAGGGGATCACAGTGTCCTAGAATGTACAAAAACCCACCCAGAATCAGTACCCAGAAGGGAGCAATTCCCTGTGGGTAGCGGGGGAAGCGAATGAAAGTGGAGCAAGATCCTAGCAAGCAGCATTATTCCCTCTGACCCCTCCCCCACATATAGCACCACAACTCAGACAAAAGGGGTTGCTCTGCCCTGGCGAATACCTAAGGCTCCACCCCTTAAACATAACAGCTGTGCCAAGACAAAGAAATATGGCCTAAATGAAAGAACAGATCAAAACTACAGAAAAAGAACTAAGTGACAAGGAGATAGCCTACCTGAGTTTGCCCGCAAACTAAAGGAAGACATGAAAGCTATAATAAAGAAAAATACACAGGGAACCAACAGTGAAGGGAAGGAAACCAGGACTCAAATCAACAGTTTAGAGCAGAAGGAAGAAAGAAACATTCAACCAGAATGGAATGAAGAAACAAGAATTCAAAATAATGAGGAGAGGCTTAGGAACCTCTGGGACAACTTTAAATGTTTCAACATCTGAATAATAGGGGTGCCAGAAGGAGAAGAGGAAGAGCAAGAAATGGAAAACTTATTTGAAAAAATAATGAAGGAAAACTTCCCCAATCTGGCAAAGGAAATAGACTTCCAGGAAGTCCAGGAAGATCAGAGAGTCCTAAACAAGTTGGACCTAAGGAGGAACATACCAAGACGCATCATAATTAAATTACCCAAGAACAAAGATAAGGAGAGAATCTTAAAAGCAGCAAGAGAAAAGGAGATAGTTACCTATAAAGGAGTTCCCATAAGACTATCAGCTGATTTCTCAAAAGAAAACTTGCAGGCAAGAAGGGGCTGGAAAGACATATTTGAAGTCATGAAAAGCAAGGACCTACATCCAAGATTACTTTATCCATCCAAGCTATTATTTAGAATGGAAAGCAGGGCAGCTCTGGCTAGTGTAGCTCAGTGGATTGAGTGCCGGCCTGTAAACCAAAGGGTCACTGGTTTGATTCCCAGTCAGGGCACATGCCTGGGTTTCCAGCCAGGTCCCAAGTAGGGGGCATATGAGAGGCAACCACACATTGATGTTTCTCTCCCTCTCTCCTTCCTTTCCTCTCTCTCTAAAAATAAACAAGTAAAATTTCTTTAAAAAAAGAATGGAAAAGAATGGAAGGGCAGATACAGTGCTTCCCAGATAAGATCAAGTTAAAGGAATTCATCATCACCAAACCCTTATTACATGAAATGTTACAGGGACTTTTGTCTAAGAAAAAAAAGGTCAAAACTATGAACAATAAAATGACAAAAAACTAATAACTATCAACAACTGAACTTAAAATACAAAAACAAACTAAGCAAACAAGTAGAACAGGAACAGAAACAGAGATCACTTGGAAGGTTCACTGCGGGGAGGGGAATAGGGGAGAATGGGGGAAAAGGTACAGGGAATAAGAAGCATAAATGGCAGGTAGAAAATAGGGGGAGGTTAAGAATAGTATAGGAAATGGAGAAGCCACAGAACTTGTATGTATGACCACCCATGGACATGAACCAAAGGCAGGAATGCTGGTGGGAGGGGGTGCAGGGCGGAGGGGAATACAGGGGAGAAAAGTGAATGGGACAACTGTAACAGCATAAGCCATAACATATACTTACAAAAAAGAAGAAAGCCTTCAGGGCACAGTAGCTTGGGTTTGTCGCATTTCATCGCATAATCTGATCACATGTGAATTTCACAAAAGACTCATATTATTCTGCTAGTTTGGTTTGAGGATTTGTTCATACTCCTCCCGAAATTTATCTTCATAGTCTTTTAAGAAATGATCCCATTTTTCCAACTTGTGAAGGGTAAAGGTAGGCTGGTTCTTCCTCATCCAGGACGTACCTGGAGAACTAGGTGCTGCAAGTGCTAAGAAGGGAGGCTGACCTGGAGGTACAAGCTTCATTCTGATTGAGAACAGCTTCTGAATGTCTCTAACTCTGATAATGACTATATTCTTGTTTTATGTTCTGAAAAATCTGCTTCATTGTTGGAAGGCGCCACTTGCTGCTGGGGGGGATGGGCTGCTGCAGGACCTGCGGTGGGGTCTGCATCTGAAGCAGCGGCCACTCAGTGTCTGGGGGCCTCAGGCCCAGTGTGGGGCCAGAAATAGGGTGCAGCACTGCTGCTTTGGGGAACCTGGGCTCAGCGGTGCCACCTTGAACTCCTTGGGTTGATCAATGTCACATCGCATGCTGTGCCACTGATGGGCCAGGGACCAGGAGTGGATGTGGTGGTAACTGCAGCCCAACCTCAAGCTCCTCAGCAGAACACCCAAGCCAAGTAGGTTGGCTCCAATCCAGCAATCTGTTTGTGATGCTTCACTTGGGGTGTGGACCCTCTCACAGACGACAACTATGTGCTCTGGAGGACAAGACACAAACTACTGGACAGCACAGGGAACATTCTGGAGAGAGTTATCACTTAAAAGAAGGTTCTGGCACCAAGTGAATTACTTGTTTTTAAAGCTTTTAGCCTGAGGCAAAGCTGAAGTGGTGCCTGGAGAATCGGAAGACAGAGTCAGGGGGACCCTTGTTGCTGAAAAGTGAGGGAGAAAAACCCAGGAAGGAGATAGCCGGAGACGGGAGCCCCAAATTCTGTGTAGATTTAAAGATTTAAAAACTGATTCCAACTAAGCTGATAAAACAGGAATCTCAACACTCTGTAGAGTTACATAGCAGGGTCCAGAGTTTCCACATCTTCCAATAACCCGATATCCAGGACACATCCGAACTTACTCCAAATATAAATAAAAGAATATGAGACTCATTGTTTCAAAATGAAAGATAATAAACAGACTGACCTGAAGACAACCCATAGGTTGGAATTAGGAGACAAGGATTTTAAAGCAGCCTTATAACTATGTTCAATGGCGCAGAGGAAAACAGGCTTGTGATAAATTAAAAAGATGGGAAAATTCAGCAGAGAAATGAAAATATAAAAAAAGAATCAAATGGACATTTGAGAACTCTAAACTACAATATCAGAAATTTAAAAAAAATCACTGGTCAGGCTTAACAGCAGAATAGAGATGACAAAGGAGCCAGTGGATCTGACCAATGGAAATGACCCCATCTGAGGAACAGACCTGTGCGACAGTCAAAGATTTAACAGACGTGTAACCAGAAATCAGTTCAAGTTTGTTGGATAATTGCATGAAAGTGTATTATTACTGTAACACACTTTACTGACAAGAAATCAAAAAAAGACTCTCACAGGTTAAGGGCTTTAAGTTCAGATTTCAGAGTCCATGATCCTGTCATGCTCTGTTAAACTAATTTCTGAACTTGAATGCTTTAAATTTTTTTAGCCCTGGCGGGTGTGGCTCAGTGGATTGAGTGCCAGCCTGTGAACCCAAAGGTTGCTGCTTAGACTCCCAGTCAGGGCACGTGCCTGGGTTGCCGGCCAGGTTCCCATTTGGTGGTGTACAAGAGGCAACCAACCTATGTACACCCCGATGCTTCTCTCCCTCTCTTTCTCCCTTCCTTCCCTTCTCTCTAAAGAGAAATAAATAAAATCTCTAAATTTTTTTTTAAAAAAACGGTAAGAGGGGAGGTTAGAGGCTGCTGAAAACCCTAATTAAGAAGCATTGCTCATATTGAAACGTTTATATTTTTCTTCCAACCTGACCCCCATAGCATTTTGGAGACTCTGGGTATTATTATCAGGGCAATGTGGTTGTTTGCATAAGTTCAATAGGAATCAGTTCTTTTTATAACAGGACACAATCGGATAGTGGTGTGTTACCCAGACTGTGACTGGAAAGGCATGTCTCAGAGAGACATGCACAGATTCTGGACGGCAACAGAAAGCCTTAAGGAATTACTGTATTTTCGGACTCTAAGACGCACTTTCCCCCACCCCAAATTTGGGAGAAATATGGGGGTGCATCTTATAGTCCAAATGTAGCTTACATTTACATTGGTGAAATATTATGTTATTTATGTTATTAAATATTTTACCACATTTTTTGCTTCAAAAATTTTTTTCCTATTTTCTGCCTCTAAAACCTAGGTGTGTCTTATGGTCTGAAAAATACAGTGAGATAGACTTTGGAGGCCAATAATAACCCCTTAGAAAAACATCCTGATACCTTACTTACAAGGTTCATAGCAGTCTTTCTAGGTAAGGAGTGAAGGTTGTTTTCCTGGGAGACAACAAGGAAAGAACCTCAAGACATTTGGAGGAACCTCAATAACCTGAGGAATTCACCCAAATCAATAGGTATTGCAGGCAAGTGCTGACGGCAACCATGTGGCTTGGCTTCTCAGCCCCGAGAGGCTAATTATAGTTCAATCTAGAGATTCCTTATGAAGTTCCAGCAAAGCAGACTTAAAAGAGTCTGTGTGATCAATTACCATTCTTGTCATATTCGTGCAAATAACAGGCCAAATTTATTGAAACTAGTCTTAATACAATAAATTAGTCTTAGCTATCTTTGATAAAATGAGGGTGATTTTATTTATTTCTTAAAAAAGATTTTATCCATTTATTTTTAGAGAGAGGGGAAGGGAGGGGAAAGAGAGGCAGAGAAACATTGATCGCTGCCTCTTGCACGGCCCCATCTGGGGACCTGGCCCACAACCCAGGCATGTGTCCTGACCAGGAACTGAACCAACAACCCTTCAGTTTGTGGGATGATGCCCCACCCACTAGCCACAACCGTCAGGGATAATGGGGGTGATTTTAGAGAGAAAAATTCTTTCAATAGGAACTATAATGCCCAATTATGGTTATTAGATTCTAGTTCAGTTCATTGTCTTTAAAAATCTTATTTTTCACTTGTGGACTGGACTAAATCCTGATTCTTTTTTTCTTTAAAAAAAACATATTTGTTGATTTGAGAAAGAGAGAGGCAGAAACATTGATTTGTTGTTCCACTTATTTACGCACTCATTGGTTGATTCTCATACGTGTCCTGACCAGGGATCAAACCCACAACCTTGGAGTATCAGAACGATGCTGTAACCAACTGAGCTACCTGGCCAGGACCCTGAGTTTTTCTAAAGAAAGTGTTTGGCTACAGCCCTCTGTACCAGTGTTTTATTTTTCTCCCATCCTTGCCTTGGAATTATGGAGAATAAAAACTTTTTCCCTGAGCCTTGTAATTGCAGACCCCGGCCAGATAAGTCATCACAACAGTTTATGCTCAGATGGTTTTGGTGACTGATGCTGTTTTAGCAACAAGGAGCGCTTGCTTGAGCTGGTGTCTGGACATTCATCGGGGATGTCTGGACTGTGGGCCAGGAAATTGGTCAGACTGTCATGGCCTGCCTTCATTCCAGCAAGAATGAAGTGCTGAGCCTTTCATCTAGAGGTCTTCCCTACAGGCAGTCTTAAAGACTCAGAGACAGGGTACAGGTATCCTGGCTTACTGCTGCTTCTACCATTGCTGTGGTTCCTGCTTGTAAAGTGAACACTTTGAATGCCCCCTCTAAGGCTCAGGGACCAGGAGAAAGAGGTGGGCATGTGAGATTGTAAGAGCCAGATAAAAGAGGCATAATAGCCAGATAAATGTGATTCCATCTTATGAGCTAACCCTCCCTCAATTGAACTGAGACCCAGCTACCTTATATTCCTCAAGATTGAGGAGTGATCAAAAGAAAGGGGGAACTGTAGCCGCACAGAAACTTCATTTATGTAACATGAGCTTTTCTCCTTTCTTTCCTTTTGATTCAAACTGGCTTCACCCAGCACCCCACTCACCTGCCTGCCTCCTCCCTTGCAGGACAACTAACTCCCTTAAGCATCAAGCTCGAAGGACAATGAGGTTCTCATCAGCATCAAATAATCTTAGGAACAAAGCATCCAGTCTATTGACCACAAAGACAGTTTTGGTCAAACTAGAGATAACATCTAGGCCTCAGTAGCATTTTAGCTCCAGGCCCAGAAAAACAGCCAAACGCCACTATGGCTGACATCAGAACCAGATGTACTGATCAACTACCCCCTACCCTAGCATGGACTAATCAGTAGAGACCACAACCTGACCATGACCTTAACTCCTCAAGTCATCATGATTAATGATTTTTCCTCTCTGTGACCCATTGCCTGGAAGCCTTCCAGAAGCCAGGTCTTTGAGCATTAGCCAACTTGTTTCCAGACATGAGCTACTTCCTAAGACCTTTACTTTCTTTGATGCATTAAAAAAAGAAAAAAAACCCAAAACAAAACATTGCTCTATTCCCACGGTAGGGGGGACTGGTGGGGTGGGGTGGAGAGCACCTCATACCTGCAGTGAACATTTTCCCTGCACCAGAGATCACCACAGCCCGACAGTCAGCATCTTGCGCTATCTCATTGAAGCACTCCACCATCTCTCTGTGCAGGAGCAAAGAGTGAAGAAGGGCTGTGTCTGGGGTGGAAATCCGCTATCCTCATGTCCAACCGTCTCCCACACCCCACCCCTGACCAATCCCTCAGTCTCTGCTTCCTCCAGCAGACAGGCCTCCGGGATCTTCCTGCCTGACCTCCAGAAGGCCTTGTTCATGGCATTCCTCTTCTCCGGCCGGTTTAGCTGTACGTGAAGAATGTGTCTCTGGGCAGTTGTCACCCTAAGGGACTCATAGTTGTGGTGTGGGGCTTCACTGGGGGCTGCTCTAGAGGACTCATCTTGTGCAGAGGAGCCCATGGGGCGAAGGCTAAAGTTGAGACCCAGATGGGTGGGGGCTGTCAATCCTAGGCAGACAAAGGAAGGAAGAGCTTTTGATGACTCCAGATGGGAGACGCAACACCTTCAAGAGCAAAGGGCACACATCTCCGGGTCGCTAGACTGGGTAACACAGGACCCTAAGAAACCTCAGTTTAGGTAGATACAGAGTTGAAGATTAGGGGTGTATTATCAGCGACCTCAGTCTGAGGACCACTTCAGACCCTTAATCATGGGACTGACCTCAGATTAGGGACAGTGAGCCATCAGTGACCCAAGAGTAACACACAGGCCTAAAAAACTGGGCAGCCATTGTACGGGAACACACGGTTCTCTGAGTTTAAGGGACTCCAAACCCTGCATGGCCTGGGACAGTCCTCCCCGTCCTATAATCTCTATGACAACACGACAGCGCAACAGACCCTCAGAGTTCAAGAGGTGACTCACGCCACGTCAGGAGGTTGCGGAGTCTGCGGGAAGCCGCCATCGCCGCCGCCATTGCTACTGAGTTGCTGGAGTAACTCCACAAGAGGAAGCCAAAGAGGAGGGCACAAGAGCAGCCATGTTAGATGAGGGCACCAATGCTGCAGACAGACGTCAGTGACGCCACTCCTCCCGCCATCTTTACTAAGGGCAACCGGAAATAGCCTTGTTTGGTTGGCTCACAGGACCCTTTGGCCCAGTAGGAGTCTGGCCTAAAAAGATATTTCACCGGCTGATGGGCATTCCTGCCTAAAGTCCATCATAGCGCTGTTGTATAATGTTGTTAAAATTGGAAACGGCTTAAATGTCCAAGGACATAACAGCAGAATTAACTGTGGCTCTGATCACTTACTAGTGCACTGTTAACTAAAACGAAAAACTTACCTAGACAAAGTTTACCCACGTAAAGGAACGGAAACACTTGGGCCAACATTAAGCACTGACTGATACTGTTTAAACTTCCACACCACTATGAGGTCCTACTTTCTTTGTACACAGGAATCTGGGGCTGGAGATGAGGAGTGCTGAAGAGAGGATTTATGTGGATCATAAGCCCATGTTCTTAAATTTCCTTTAAAGTCTTCTATGAAAAAAGCCAGTTAATGTGTGCCAGCATATGTGCCATAAAACTGCTTAAGTATGCTCATTAGGAAGATGTTCACCAGGAAGTGAACAGATGTCTCTTGGCAAACAGGATTACAGGGAATACCCTGCCTTATTGAAATGTCCTCAGTAGGCTCTATTGGAAAACAGAACCGGTGACTGTCCATCAACAGAGAACTGTTTAGTTATCTATGCAATGGAATACTCTGAAACTGCTATCCAAATACCAAGATGTGAAAGAGAAAAAATATAGAACATTTAGTATCATCGGCATAAGTAGGCACACAATACAATACGTGTGTGGATCTATAGGAGACTCAAAAGTGCTAATAATGGTGCTAGGAGACAAAAAATGGGGAAACTTACTTTTACCCCCATGACCGGCTTAAAAATAAATCAAATTTTGAAGTTCGTGGCTACAAGGTGGACTAGTTTCTCCTTGTTTAGAGGTTCTATTTGAAAATTCCCCTTGTTGAGGGTAAGAATAGTGTAGGAAATGTAGAAGCCAAAGAACTTATAAGTATGACCCATGGACATGAACTATGGGGGGGGAATGTGGGAGGGAGGGGGGTGGGCAGGATGGAGTGGAGTGGGGGGGGGAATGGGACAACTGTAATAGCATAATCAATAAACATATTAAAAAAAAAAAAGAAAATTCCCCTTGTTGAAGCATTTATTCATCTGATGCCATGTGTATGTTAATCTGAGTTCCAAAACTTCACAGTATATTCCCCAAGGGGTTCTTTTTCAGGAGCACATGCACCAACAAGGTACTGTACTTTCTCTTAAAATTTTATTTTTAGAGAGGGGAGGGAGGGTAGAAAGGGGAGGAAGTGTGACAGAAACATCTATTTGTTGCCTCTTGCATGCTCCCAAATGAGTACCTGGCCTGCAAGCCAGGCATGTGCCCTGACCAGGAATCGAAAAATCAAACCAGCGACCTTTTGGTTTGCAGGCTGATGCTCAATCCACTGAACCACACCAGCCAGGAGGTACCGTCCTTTTGACTTGCTCCTTTCTACAGGATACCTCTTCCATAAGCCAAGGTCCTTAAAGCAGACTCCTTCCAGGTTGTCATCTGTCACCCCCATATTACACAAGTTCCCACCTACCACAATTGGGGAGTATCTATCACATTGCAATTGTACAATAGATCTTTTGACCCAGAAATTCCACTCTTAGGAATGTACGTCCACAACAATACCAGGGATGTTGGCGAAGATATCTGTACAAAGATACACAGCACAGTATCGTTTGCAGTAGCAAAAAGTTGGAAATACCCTTTGGGAACAGGTAAATTCTGACACACCCACACAAGATAACTTGCAGGCGCAAAGATAAGTTGCTCAGTATGTGGTCACGAGACAAAACTTTCCAGATATAACTCCAGACCATGCTCCTCCCACCCCGTTCCCCCGGTTTTACACACATCTCTTATTCTGAAGTTCAACTGCAGGGTCCATTGCCCAATGTGACAAGGGAAAAACCTCACCAAAAATTGATAAAGGGACTGGAGAAAAGACTCTCACTTTTGACTTTCAGAAGTTTTATGTTCCAACCTTATAATAAAGGTAGGTGGGGTAGTAGGTAGACAGGATTAATTTCCCTTCAAGTTTTTCCTCCCCCCAAAACCATGTACTTTTTAAGTGACTCTCCCAACTAGATTGAGCTTGCTCAGGCAGGATCCATGAATAGTGCATCACCAAGTCTCCGGAGTTTTCCTCAAGACTCCTTCATTGCTAAAATCTTGGCTGGTCCACAGCCCTGGCTCACCCTGCTCCTCTCAGGGCTGGGCCTGCAGCTGTGTCCTGGCCTGCCTGCCCTTCAGAAGAGCAAGTGGGTGGGGGAAGCAGACACACCCTGGAATCCCACAAAGTGCTGTTAATGTTCCAAACTATTTTATTGAAATGTGCCAAGAGTACATGGACAGCACAAATATGAACAGGAAAAAAAATAATCACTTGTACAATAATTTTTAAAAAGTGAAGGTTAATCTTGGGAGATATCAATTCCCTTCCCCTCCCCTTCCATCCTTCCAGCGTTTCCATTATGGTTAAGCCTCTACTAACCTAGCATTAAAAAAAAAAAAAAAAAAAAAAAAAAAAAGGAATACAGGAACTTTTGCAAAAAAACAAAAAAACAACCAGCATAAAGGAAAGAAATGTTTTCCTGCTCAGATGGGACTCTTCCACGGCAACTAATTACGAGGCATGTTGAGCGGTGGAGAAACACAATTTCAAGGTGTAAGGGTATGGTCCGTCTGCAAAGGAGAAGAAAGAGGTCTGGCTGAGCCCATCTCTGGAGGCTCCCCCACACAGTTCCCCTGGTTCACTGCCCAACTTAAAACTTAAAAACAAGCCAAATACACAAGACCTTCCTCCTTCCCTTCCTCCATTCCCATGGAGAATCCCACTCCTAGCTCTATAGCTGGCCCAGGGCTAATATGGCCCCTGCCCTGGGTACTAGCTGAGCCAACTTCTGCAACTGACGTGGTAGAACGTTACTGGCAGCTTCTGATGCAGAGAATGCCGGCTCCCCAGAGGACAAGTCCAAGCAACCCCCAGTAGGCAGAGTGGGTGGCAGCAAGCAGCCAGCTGGCCCAACAGGGACTATCAGGCTGCTCTCCTGGTAATCAGGTCTCATTTGTCTGCGTCAATGACAGTGTGGAAATCTCTGGGGCTTTATCTTGATAGCAGGAAGGACACCTCTGGCTCGAAGGCAGCCAACCCATTAGGCCACAAGGGGGATGACTGTAGGATACATAGATACTCACTTGGGTTTTTCATCTGGTAATGGTTCAGGAAGCCCAAAGTCTCCAGGGCATCACTCTTGGACTCCCACTCCAGCAGCCCAGAGGAGCTGCGTTCACCTAACCGGAAAGCAAAGGTTTCAGGCTGACCCAAGCAGAAACTAGGGAACCACTCATCTATAACCAAGAAATGAAGGGGAAGCAGGGCAATTTACCCACTTTTGCCTGAGAATACTTTCACAGAAGATGGTCGCTTCACTCCCAGCTCATCGCAAATCTGCAGGACAAAAAACAGATGCAGAAACACAAGAGTGCCACGTGGCAGAATTCAAGCAGACTGTGACCTGCATGACTGAGTGCTTGAATTTTCCTGGACAAAGTCTTTAAGCTTTTACCACACATTAAAATGTCTCCACGGCCCCCCTCAAATTTTCCATCTTGAGCTGCTACTTGAGTGTTGACACTAGGTAAATGTTTGATGAACTAAATACCAGGACCAAAGTTCAACTCTGCCAGTCATACTTCCTGTCCTATCTTCTTCTGACCTCACCCTTAGCAGGCCCCTCCCTTCAGATGCTATCTAGGCACTCAGGGGCCTGTCTGACAAAGGGGGTGTCCTGAGACTGGACTCTGATCATCACTCTAACACCTAGATAGGGAGAATCTTCCCCAGGAAAAGTATAGACATCTTAGTTTGCAAAAAATGTTAAGAGACTGGCAAACTCCACTGCTGATAGAAGAAGTGTGGTGCTGTCCCCAGCACCCAACACAGGGCCCAGCAGAGATCAATAGGTATTTGTTGCAAGGCCAAAATAAAATGAAAGGCCCACTCAGATGGCTGTGGTGACCCACCTCAAAGAAGTTCTCCTCTGTCACCTCCAGAGGAGCATTGAAGAAGTGCAACACATTGCTAGGATGCTGGATGCGGTTCTTGGCTGCCTGCTCTGGAGTGGAGAACCGATTGTTCCTTGATTCACTGAAGTCTTTGTAACTGGAAGACCCGTCTTCTAGCCCATATGATTGACCAGGCATGATGGCTGGTTGCTTAGAGACACTGGGGGGAAGGGAAACCTTTGTCAGGCCTAATGGCCGCCAAATCCTCCACTGAAGTCTCACATTCCTGTCTGAGAGAAAGTGCTGTAGGGCTGGGGGGGCACTGCACCACAGCTGAAGTGAGGCCCACACTTCCTCCCACTGCTTCAGAGCACCTGGGAATACACCCACCACACCCCACTCCTACCTTCATCATCTCTGCCTCACTGTGTTCCACAGCTGGGTCCTGTCCAGAGTGGCCCCCATTTTCCTTCCCTTTTCTCCCCAGTCCCTCGCTGACACATCCTACCCCAAGGAATTTGGGCACCTACCAGACTTTCAGCTTTTGCCCAAACATGAAGTTATTGTTGAGGTGGGTAATGGCCCGATCCACAGCATATCCATCAGCCATCTCCACCATGGCAGCCCCTGGCTTGCTTTTCATGAATTTCACCTTGGGGAGAACAACCATGGTTAGCACCACTGCACAGCTTACAGGGACCCAACTCCTGCCCCTTCCAAGTTAGAACAATTAACTCCTGCTTGCATATCTTACTTGTGAATGGAAGAGAAACAAAAGAAACAGAGAAGCCCACTTGGCCCATAGCAAGTGCACAGCCCAAGGTAGACCTCAGAGGAACATAACCCATAAGTGGGTCACTTAGCCAAACAAGAAAAAGAAAAATGCAAGCAGTCCCTGGGCAGTGTGACTCAGTGGATTGTGGATTGAGTGCTGGTCTGTGAACCAAAGGGCTGCCAGCCTGATTCCCAGTAGGGGGCATGCGAGAGACAACCACACATTGATGTTTCTCTCCCCGCCTTCCCCGCTTTCTAAAGAGGAAAAAAGCTATTTTCATGTTGTGTTAGTAAGACACATTGGTCTAGCTACTGGGTCGTGATGTAAAAGTATTTTATTTGGGTTACAGTAAAAACACTGAAAAAACAGTAGAGTCTGTTCTAGAAGCCAGGCCATCTAGCTCTGAGTCCTGCTTCCACTAAAAGGTCCATGAACATGGGCAAGTTTATCACATTCTGTGCCTTCATTTCCCCCACTCATCTCTTTAAGGACTCTTGTGAAAATTAAGCCAAATTACAACATGTAAGGCATTTTTAGAGTACCTAAGTATAGGAAGAACACTTAACATGTATTAGCTGCTATTTAAAAAAAATTCTCATCAGAGAATATGTTCACTGACTTTAGAAAGGAAGAGGGGGAGGGAGAGGAAGAGACAGACATCAACACTGTGAGAAACACTGACTGACCACTTCCCACATGCACCCTGACTGAACCTGCAACCTTTCAGTATAAGGCATGATGTTCCAACCAAGCCAGCTAGCCAGAGCTTAGCTGCCACTATTAATGAGCCAAGAGAGGCTGCAAACTCAAAAAGCTTCAGATGGGCTCAACAAAAGAAACCACGTGATTTGAGTAGAGTCACCTATCCTACAAGGCAAGGCAGAAGGCCCAGTGTTGCCAGATCACCTGGGGAAAACCCATACACAATGACTTTTATAACGTATGAATTTCACAAATCTTAACATTCATGTAATATCAGGTACTAGTATCTACGGGCTAGTCCTGGTTTTGTCACTGAAAATTCAAAATTAAATGAACCCATATATGGTGAGGACTAAACCAACCCTGCCTGCAGGAGGTCATTCGATTAAGCGAGTTACTCTTTCTGGATCTCCTTGTTGGCCATTTCCCCTTCTTTGCTGATTGGCAAGCCATGAAGTTCAAGGTTTCCCTGGGACCTACCAGAAACTCACCTTCTCCACATTGCCGTACAAGCAGAACACATTGAAGACTCTGTCACAGTTCATCTTAGATTGATCCAAGCCATAGACCATGAGCACAGGGCTGTCGGCGTGGGGGCCATACTCGGGTGGTGGGGGAGGGGGTGGGGGGTGCCCATATTGGGGGCCGTAGCGACTTGGGCCCCGGCGGTGACCCCCCACGGGTGGGCCCATCCTTCTCCCTTCGTAGTGAGGTGGGGGGGGCCCGTAGCCCTCATCATGGTAATGGCTGTGGTACCCACCATGGGGCCCTCCTGGGGGGTGGGAAGGAAAGAGAGGGAGGGCGGGTGAGAATTTGCGTGGCGGGCGGCGGGCAGGGGCACATGAGCCACGGGAGTCCACGGAGGGGAACCCCCTGCCCTCACCATATTCTGCGGGGTGATCTCCCAGGAGAGGGGGCTGCCTCTGGCGTTTGTTAGGGTTGCTGCCAGGGTCACCTAAGGACAGAGAAAGCAGTTAGAGCCTAACTTAGTATGAGAGGTGGTTCTTTCCCTCCTCACTAAGAGGCTAATCTCCAAGACCCTTAGCTCCTGCAAGCCTGGTTAAAAACCCTCTCTATCTCATGAGGGTTGCTGGGGCCTCCCTCCTGTGGCCTGGCCCAAGGTGGCATAAAGCCCAAAGCTGGAAACCACTTTACCTCCTCTGCCAACACTAATTGGGCTGCTTCCCTTTCTCTATGAAGGATAAGGCAAGGTTTTGGGCACTCTGTCATCTTCCCTGGCCTTGGTGGGAAGCGCAGCTCTTGGGCCCTCTGGGGAACTTGAAGCTACTATGGAAGGTAATAGATTATAAGAGCCAAGGACAGTTTTCTAAAATAACTCCCAGTGAAGAGAGAGGAGATTAAGAACAGGAAAATAAACCAGGAAGAGCAGAAAGATATCAACTGGCTCCCAAAGCCCCCAGGTTCTAGGAGCTCTAGACCCTACTTTCTAGGTCCCTTCTTTCTCAATCCCAGTCCCAATCACCCTCCCACCTAAACACGTCAAACAGGGACTAGAGAAAAGGACAAGCAGGGCAAAGTCAGAAATCAGTTCATGTGAGCAATCATGTACAAGGCATCAACATTCTCAGACCCCGACAATGGCGCAGATCCACCCCGACCCCAACTGCAGTTCGTAACTGCTACCATTAATTTGGCGCTCGAGTGGCAAACACTGTGCTAAGCGCTTTACAGACATCACAGATTCTAAAATTCCTCACAACAACCCTATGAGGTAGGTTCTATTTTCACCCCATTTTACAGATCAGGAAACTGAGCAGTTAACTTTTTACTGAGCAGTTCAGAGACATTTTAGCCCAAGGTCACAAAACAAGTTAGTGGCTGAGCTGGGATTTGAACCCAGGTCTGGCTGACTCCAAAACCCAGAGCTCGAGACCACTGCCCTTTCCTGCCACCCAACCTGTGTTTCGTTTTCAACAATCAGTCATTACAAAGATGGAAAAGGGCTACTTACAGCAGAAGTACAGAGTACAATGTCCATTTGTCACAAAAAACAAATCTGTATTTTCTTACCATTGGACGCTTCAACAGTGAGTTAGCACAGTTCTGAAAGATGGCGTCCCATCAAACATACACTGCGACCCTGCATCACATGGTTTTACAGTCATAAATACAAGTTACAGTACACATCCGCTACAATCTTTTTTTTAAGAATTGTTTTAACAGTCAATGTTTTGATTAAATCAAAAATGGCTCACAGATGTTCTGTCCTCAGAAGATATCAGAAAGTGGAAAATAAAGGTGTATGAAGTGGGTAGTGTCCCTCCATGTTGTCACCTCCTCACATTGTGTGCTGCAGTGCGGTGCTTCTGGCTGTGTAGCGCTCCATGTTATGAAGTGTGCCAGTGGCCCCACTATGCCCGAGCTTTGGCCTTGGGAGCGCGCCCGATTACCCACCAGCAGGTAACTGTGTACCTCTGAGCTGTTTGTCTGGTTTTAGGTCTGTTTTGGTTTTTGATTTTTTGGTTGTGGTTTAATTTTTTTTTGGTTTCTTATCTCCAGTTGGTGCAGATTATGTTGGCAGCTGTTGACTGCAGAAAAAATAAAAATATCAAAGCAAACAAAAAAAAGCCCTCCCCAAACCAAAGGACTTAAAAAACAAAACAAAACCCACGTGGCGAGGAATGGAGAGGATCCTATTGTCTTGGAGGCCCATGGAATCTACTTCAGTCTGTGAAACGGTTTCCGAAAACAGCGCCGCTGGCTGGCTGAGAGCTCTGTTCTCTGTGTTTCCTACTTCTGTGTACATTCTCGGGTTCGAGTTTGCTTGGATTTTGACCTTGTTTTTAATGTTTAATAAAAAAGCAGTGTCTGCTGCCATGTTGCGTCTCTTTCTTTGTCTCTGTCTGCCTCTGTCTCTGTGCTTGTAGCTGTTCCTTGGAGCGCGGTGTGGTGTTCTTGATGTAATGAGCTCAAGTCTGCAGCTGTTTCTGGGGACGTGGTGGAGGCTGCATGTTCTGTTCTCTCCAGGAAGAGCTAGTGGTTTCTACCCTGTGTGTTGGTGAGCAATGTGCAGAGGCAGAGCCGCTGAAGTATGGTTCCCGAGGGGGGTGGCGAAGCATCGCCCTCACTCCAGGTTACCTCATCAGCTCTCGTTTTTGACCCCCAGCCTTGGGGCAGCCAAAACTGAGAGGCATCAAAACCAATGCACAGCCAGCCCCTGCCACTAGCCCCTGCTGGTCTGCACATCTTCTATTTATGTTCCTTGGAGAAGAAATGGTTGGTTGCCATGTTTCTGTTAGCAGTCATGTAATGCCATTGCCCGCTCTGGTACATTCACTTGGTCACCAATTTGCCTCTGACCTCTGGAGGGAGAAGCCGGACCATAGCACCCATTGTGAGGGTCCTGGGGGAGCGTCTAGCCCACCCCACCCACTGCTGCCCAGCTTCAAGAACGAACAAGACAGGACTGGCTAGAAATGGGGTCCTTTGGCCTCCCGGGGCCTGTGAGATGTCAGCAACCAGCCTCCTCCCTCAGCCCATGGCCTAGTCCAATGTATCAGACCAAGACAGACACAGAGCTGGACGGTCTTGCTGAGGCGGTACTGCTGCTTTGCAAAGGCAATCCTCCACCTCTCCCTCCCATCCAAGGCAAACCATTCTTGACAGATTCTAGGAGGAGGGTTGTCCGTTTGGGCCCCCTGCAGAGAAGTTGAGTCCCCTCTACAAGTGAAGTAAGGCATATCCACCCTGTTCCAATCCAGGGTTTCACCTAACAAGGTCAACTTGCTGAGACTCTGATGCAAGGGCCTGGTAGCCTTCACCACCTCCCCAAGCTGCCCCCCGACCCCCAACCCCAAGCAAACCCTCTCAATAGTGGAGAGCAAGAGGACCATTCCTGGCCCAGTGATAATGGAGCATACCCGAGTAGGATTACAGAAGAGAACCAGCAGGATTCATCTGGGAGCTGCTACTGGTTTATAAGCCATTGTCATGCCCAGTGCTCAGTGAGGCCCTACTCCCCACCCAATCCACACCCCTACCACACCCCTACCTTGATTCTGTACCCTCAGCTGCACCAAAGGGCCCCAAACAGCAGCTAGAACCCAAAGGGCTCTCACTCACCCTCTCCCACTAATATGTCTTCTCTTAAGAACTGATCCAAGGCCCTCCCATGTCCACAGGGAGCCCAATGGCATTACATAACCTTGAGCCCAGGTCTATGAAGTGCGCTAGTCTGAAGTGCGCTAGTCAAGTGAAGACAAGGCGGGTGTGTTTAGAACAAAGTGGCCATCAGGATTACCTTGTCCACTGAGGTTGGGGTTTGTGTAGTCCCAAGTATCCTGATCATTCTTGAATACATTCAAACGTGTAGGCTATAGGGACAAGAAAAAGTTTAAGATCAGCCAGGCCCCAGCTCAGCTGGCAGCTGCCAAGGGGCAGTCAGGTCCCACACCTACCTTCGCATATTCAATCTTCAGAGTGCAACAGCCGGAGTAGATATCAGCCCCATTGAGTGAGGCCTTGGCCCGCTGGGCACTTTGCACAGAGTCAAATGTAAGTAAAGTTAAGGAAAGCCCCATCACAGCAGTTCTTTGGAGAGGACTTCAAGCTGTCCCAGAAATGGATGAAGACAAGATAGCACCCAAAGACTGTGTTACATGTGTGTTTTGAGGTCTGTTCACCGCCATAGCCACTCAGATGGAGATGGGCTGGAGTGCTACCCTGGGTGAACAACCACTGGCCAGAGCTCCTTTATGATCTACACTCCCATCCCACCAGCCAAGAGGTGGCAGCAACCTCCTCTGCCACCACTCCAGCAGGCCAAGCCACCTCTTTCTTGTGCTTTTACTAAGCCTGACAACCTCTGCAAAATGTCAACTAGATTATGATCCTACTCTGAAGTCCATCAGAGGCTTCCCACTGCACCCTGACCCAAGCTTCACTACTGTTGAGGATGCCCTATTAACTCTTCGAATGTCCATGGCTTACCCGCTCCCCATGCCTGCTATTCTTCAGTCATCAGGTCATTTGCTTTCTCCAACACTAAGCTCCTGCCCACCTGAGGATCTTTGCAGAAACTGGTTCCTCCACCTTGAATACCAGCTCCTACCTCCTCATGGAAATTAAGTACCACCTCATCAGAGACCTTCCCAGATCCCCTTGTATCTCACAGCACACTTTACATTCTGCACTTTTACACTATACATATTGATTACTTTATGTTTAGTGATGGCCCCTCCTATCAGACTGTGGGCTTTATGAAGGCAGCTGACACATGGCAGGCATTCAGTAGATGCATGCTGATTAAAAGGATGGCACCCTGCCAAGTTCTGAGCATCCATCCCAAGGAACACCTGTTTCCTAGCAAAGGATATTCCACCATGGCCTGGACTCCATTCTTCCGGAAAATGACAATTCTCTGGACAGGGCCACAAGGGTTACAGATAGTGTAAAGAACATCCTGTAAAGGCAAAGATAGGCAAAATGAAGGAGCACTGGCAGGTCAGTCTGGCTTGGTGGAGGAGACAGAGAGAAAGGGAAGAAAGGAGCTCTCACAGAGGAGCCTAAAGGAATGTCTGCTGGCACGCACCGTGGTAATGGAATAGATAGGGTTCAGGATGGTAAAGAGCAGCACACTGTTGACGCTCCGGGAGTCATCCGAGTCTCCGGGGCGGGAGATCT
The DNA here is from genome assembly GCF_022682495.2 of Desmodus rotundus. Lineage (NCBI taxonomy): Eukaryota > Metazoa > Chordata > Mammalia > Chiroptera > Phyllostomidae > Desmodus > Desmodus rotundus. The sequence goes on from NC_071398.1 coordinate 37,768,584, forward strand.
TCTGGCTGGTAGAATAATTAACAAAAGCTGGGTGACCAGCAATGTAGATTTGGTTGTCGGCTGCATAGTTCACAGCGTTGCAAGCCCCCAACACATCTTCAAACTCCACCAATGCTTGTCTCTTTTTAGGCATCACCACCACATAGCTGGCAGAGAGAACACAGGTTTTAACCCTCTCAGGAGGATGGAGACAAGAACAGAAAAATGGCAACAAGAACAGTGGGAGAATGGCCTTCAATTTCCTATGAACTGACTCCTCCCTGGCCTTGGAACTCCCCTTGTCATAAATGGCAGGACAGGCAAAAAGAGGTATAGTTTTGACATTACCTCCTCTGCAAAGGCTTCCTTCCTGACCCCTCTCCACATGACTCAGTCAAATGCCTCCCATAGACTCCTGAGCTTCCCCATCACAGTGCTGATCACTCTGTATGGGCAACTGTCTGGGAGGAGTCCCGTAAAGTTTTTTTTTTTTTTTTAAAGATTTTATTTATTTATTTTCAGAGAGGGGAAGGGAGGAAGAAAGAGAGGGAGAGAAGAATCAGTGTATGGTTGCTTCTCACGTACCCCCTACTGGGGAACTGGCCTGCAACCCAGGCATGTGTCCTGACTGGGAATGGAACCAGCAACCCTTTGGTTCACAGGCCAGTGCTCAATCCACTGACCCACAGCAGCCTGGGCCAGGACTGTTTCACTCACTGTTCTTTTCCTAGTACATAGCATGTACCATATTCTCAGTAAATACTTGTTGAATACAAGAATGCTGCTTAAAAGATAGAAAGTAGAGAAAGAAAGCAAAAGGCCACAGAACATGCTGGAACCTGACAATGGCCAACCCCAAGAGCGGATGAGCCTCAGAACTCAATCAAAGGACCCTGGACCAAACTGGCCAAGCCACTGTCAACCAGAAACCGGTGACGCACGGGACACCAAAAAGTTGACTTCTCTACATACTCAACCTGTGGCCTCTGAGTAGAATACCTGATGGGTCCAAACTCCTGCAAGGCCTCCACAAGGTCAGCTTCCACCACGCCATCAATCAGGCCCCTGATGTGGACAACTGGGGAGGCAGGGGTCTTGTGTGGGTCATCGTAGTTCTCCTGAGAAAGCAAGCAAAAACAAGATTTTATTTCTTACTGTACAAGATGGTGGCCCACTGACCTCTGTGTTATTGAGAACCCAGTTAGGTAAGACAGTTGAGTGTCACCCAGGAAAGACACACAAGTCACACAAGGGACAGCAACTTAAGCTGAGCCAGCAGGTGGACACCTGTCTAATGCCTCTTGCTGTAGCTTCTAAGAAGAATGGAGGAATAGGCAAATTGCTTATCTTACGTTCCTCCCAGAACCTGCCTCTTCCCACTGGTCAAAGAAATGTGGGAAAGGAGTGGCTTGGATGTGGATACCACTGGCAAGTAGGGCCCACACAATTCTCTCTTGCAGCCTAAATCAAGCAATCTGTCTGCATCCACCCCAACTTCTTTGCCCTGTAGCCATTATAACAAGCAACAACTATCAACCATCACCCAGCCAAGCATTACTCTTTCCCATCACTCATCCCCAGATCCAGGGAGGGTGAAAGAGCATATGTCCCAGAAGCTGTGGCAGTCAAGCCAGTCTTGGCTATTCTAGTTTTTAGACACTTTCCCACCAAAATCTATGTTGGAAAATACTACCTAGGCCAAACTACATAAGAGAGGAAGGTCTTTCAGAAAGAAAATTCAACCCATGCCACTAAAACAAGACAGCTCCTTTCCCAAGGGAAGTACCCTTCCACTCCAAAGCCTTTAATAATCAGGACGAATGTTAAATTTCTCCACTTCTTGTGAGCTCTGGGCCTAGACTGCAGTCTGAAAACCACCAAACCAAAGCACATAATAGTGCTTTATTTCAGAAATAAACCACATAAACAACAGGAGGCACACACATGCCAGATAGGTACCAGGTTCAGCGCTTTGGAGTTCCAAATCTCTGGGTTCTAATCCCAGCCCTGCCCCTCACTAACTAAATGAATTTACCTCATCTGAAGACAGAAATCCTAATACTATTCCCTATCTCATAAAAAAGTGTTGAAAATTCAATTAAGGTACCTGTAAAATGTTGGTAAATCGTAATACACATCGCAGCTAATCCCTGGAAAACCCTGCAAATGGCTGACCAGGAGAGGACTTTCTCAACTTGGAGGGAATAGGCTCCAAGCCAGAAGGAACAACTGGTGGTCTTTGCAGAAGCCACTAACGAGACTGAACGCCTTCCAAAATGCCCACTCACAGGGAACATTTTGGTTCATCAAACCCCCTGCACCAGTTAAGCCCCGGAAATCATAAGCAAAGCCGAGATGGCTCCAAAGGTTGGCTCAACTCCCAAACGCCTAGAAGACCTTTCACAAGCCTTTCTTCCGGTTTTCAATGCCCACAAAAGAGGACATAATCTGCATTATCATGAAATACATTTATTTCCGTTTCGAGATAAACCTTTGCACTATAAAAATTTAAAAAGCGTTCCAATAGAATTTCTCTCAAGCGCGGGAAAGGACACCGCCCACCCGTTCCCGCTCACGGGGTGCTCCCCCAACCGCCCACGAGGCCGAGGCGGGAAAAGTGCGCCTGCGCATGGGGCCAAGGAAAACCAGAGAAAAATCGTCCCGGCCGCAAGCCCGCCCTCACCCCCAACCAGCCCGCGGCGCCTGCGCACTGCACTACCCGCAGCGCGAGCTCTCTGCTCTGAATAGCTCCCACACGCAAGCGCCTGTCCTCGGGCAAACCCCGCCGTTTGCCCAACGCCTGCCCCTCCCCCACCTCCTCAACGGCGCGAGTGCAGGGGCGCGTGCGCAGAGACCCCCCCCCCCCCAAGAAATATCCTCAGGGTGGGAAATTTTCCCTCACTTCCAGGCCACACCGGGACCTAGAGCCCTGGCCTCACCCCGCCGCCGCCGCCCGCCGCCCCGGCTCCTCCACCACCGCCGCCACCGCCTCCGTGCTGGTCGCCGGCGTTGTCAGTCTTGAGCCGCTTCGGGGCTCGGCCGCCCTCACTGCCGCCGCCATAGTAGCGGCCACCGCCGCCTCCGCCGCCCGCCGCCGCCATCTTCACCATCGCTCCAGACCGCCTCCGCTGCTCCTCCGGCTGCTGCCTCTGCTCCAGCCGCCGACGCCGCTTCTCCGCCCGGGGCAGCAGCCTCCGCGACATGGCGGTGCAGAACCCGCCTCCCCCCGCCTCTCATTGGGGGAGGGACAACCGCCCGTCACCCGCCGTCCCCACCCGATAGGGGGAGCCACTGGTCCCGCCGCGGGGGGAGGAAGGCTCTGCATGACTTGAGCCTCTATTGGATAAAGCCTACTCTGTTCGACAGGAGTGCCCTCCCTCGTTTGTTTGGGACACTCGTTATAGGCGAGCGCTTTCTGCCAGTCATTTTATCGACCCGGGCTGCCTTAAAATAAACTCCAATTTGATAGGTCGGAGCTCTGGAACC